>NC_091983.1:202818749-203103749 GCF_044704955.1 Pristiophorus japonicus | reverse complement strand
CCCACTGGGAGCTAACCTTGTCAATCTCCTCCCCATTCAACTCACCCCTCCCAGCACTGACCCTGTGGACGCAGGCAGTGGGGCAGCCGTCACTGACCCTCTCCTCGTCTCCCTCCAGGACGACCGTTCACTTGCGAACAAGGCCCTTCCCATCCATAGAAACATAGAAACATAGAAAATAGGTGCAGGAGTAGGCCATTCGGCCCTTCTAGCCTGCACCGCCATTCAATGAGTTCATGGCTGAACATTCAACTTCAGTACCCCATTCCTGCTTTCTCGCCATACCCCTAGCAGTAAGGACCTCATCTAACTCCTTTTTGAATATATTTAGTGAATTGGCCTCAACAACTTTCTGTGGTAGAGAATTCCACAGGTTCACCACTCTCTGGGTGAAGAAGTTCCTCCGCATCTCGGTCCTAAATGGCTTACCCCTTATCCTTAGACTGTGACCCCTGGTTCTGGACTTCCCCAACATTGGGAACATTCTTCCTGCATCTAACCTGTCTAACCCCGTCAGAATTTTATATGTTTCTATGAGGTCCCCTCTCATTCTTCTGAACTCCAGTGAATACAAGCCCAGTTGATCCATGAGCTTATCGTGGATGATAGCATCGGCCCTGACGGAAACTTGGTTGAGGGGCGATGACACCTTACCCTTAAATGAAGCCTTCCCGCCTGGCTATACCTCCACCACTTGCCACCATCACCCAGACCACCGTGGTGACGGTGTGGCTCTCATCACCAAATCACACCTTGATCTGTCCCCCTACTCCTTCAGCACTTTCTCCTTCTTTGAGCATCTCGCCCTATTCCACCCATCTCACCTCTCATTTAAAATTCTCGTTCTCTACTGCCCACCCAAGTACCATAAAAATTTTATCACCGAGATATCTTCACTGCTTTCCTCCCTCAGCGTCTGCACCGAGCAACTTCTCATCCACAGTGATTTCAACCTCCACCTCAATTCATCGTGGTCTATCTCCTCTGAGTTTACTACCCTCCTATCCTCCCTTAATCTCTCCCTCCATGTAATCCCTCCCCAACCCATGTTCACGGCCACCCCCTTGACCTTGCTATCTCTTGTGGCCTCGCTATTCCCATCGTGTCAATCGCAGATAAGGCCATCTCTGACCACTTCCTTGTATCTCTCTCCACCCACATCCCCCTTCTCCCCCCTCCTCCCCCTTCCGCCGCCCAACCCTACCTCCTTCTGTGTCCGCCCCTGGAAAAAATTCTTTCCTGACTCTGACAATTGCACTTATGAACTCCCAACTGTCCAGCCTTTGGCCCTCCAGTCACCATGACATTTCTGCAGTTACCGATCTGCTCAATCACACCCTCACCACCACCTTTGATGCCCTAGTCCCTGTTAAAACAATTACTCTCTCTCACCCTGGCCGTTCCTCCTGGTACAGCCCTGATCTTCGCTCCCTCAAGTCTAAGGGACGCAGACTTGAATGGATGTGGTGGACAACTGGTTTATCCATTCACCGCCAGATCTGGCTGGACCACATAAAGCATTAACGGGTCCTTGTCTGACAAAATTGCTCATTATTCCAGAATCATTCTGGACTGTAAAGATAAACCCCTGCTTCTATTCTCCACTGCTAACTGTCTTTTTAAACCCCTCTCCAGAGTCTCCACCCTTACCTCCAACAGTAAGTGTGAGGCTCATAGACTTCTTTGTTTCTAAGATTGAGACCATCCGTTCAGCCACCTCTGCCTCTTCCCTTCCTGCCCCTCGCTCACCGGGCTAAACATCCTTCATGGAAGCCTCCTGCCCTAGCCCTGACCTCACATCTTTTTCCAGTTTCTCTCCAATCTCCCCTCATGACCTTTCTGAACTTATCCTGTCCATTATAATATAGAGCTGCCACCAGTGGACTACTGCTCCACCTAGTGGACTAATGTGGTAATGTAATTGCTGATATAAATACAATAAAAGGATCATGTGACAAGGTCATATGGCAAGTTCCCGTAGAACCATCTTGTGTGTAGTGTGTTTGTGATGTCGTAAACAATATATCACATTGGCGATGTAGGATTGGATAATTGGATTCACTAGCTGAAATTTGTGTTGGTGGATGATTCCAGCCAAACAACAGAGATACGTTGAGAGGTTGTTTGTTTTGCAGCACTGCTAAAGATCCAAGGTAAATTTCAAGCACACTTGGCTGAACTTGGAGTCCAGATGGCCACGCCTATGGGAATAAGAGGTGCTGGGGTGAGTTCCATCGTGACTGAGAGACTTTTGGAGCATATGTAGAGCAGCTAGAAATGTTTTTCACCACAAATAGGATCGTCAAAGTCCCTGATGATGAAAGCCATAACCGGGTTGTGTTAGAAAGAAAATGGGCTATTTTCTTGACTGAAGCAGGCCCCAAGGTATATGAAATCCTGAAAAATGTGCTTGTTCCTGTCAAGCCGAAGGTCACGCCACTGACGGAGATTAACAGCACTACAGTCATGAGCCTCTGGAAATTGCTGAAAGTTATCATTTTAGAAATTAGATCAATTAAATGATGAGAGTATCAGTGAGTACATTGAAGTCGAAGATAGAGCTACAAGCTCCTAAGGAAAGCAAATTCTTGTGGTAGGATGTATCACCATATCGGTGAAATACAAGGATCAGTTTCAGAGCTTGCCTTTCATAGTACTGGCAGGAGACAAGCCTGCCTTGATAGGTAGAAATTGGTTGGGATCCCTGAAGCTGGATTGGAATGAGATTTTTCGTGTGGAAACTAAATTTGCATCGAAAGATGACATCATCAAGCAGTATCCAAAGGTGATCCCCAAAATAGGCAGTCTGATCCAAGACTTCAAGGTGAGTGTCAGAGTGCAGAAAGATGTTAGACCTGTTTACTGTAAGCCACATCCCGTACCATATGCACTCAAGGAGAAAGTTGAGCAAGAACTCAAAAGACTAGAAACTGAGAACATTATCTCTAAGGTAGATCTGAGTATTTGGGCTACACCCATTGTTGTTGTACCTAAGTCAGATGGTAATGCTGATACTATGTCTAGGTTGCCATTCCCATCACAAGTGACACCCAATAGGGAACTGTTCTATTTTTCAAACATTTTCAAACATTCAAACATTCAAACATTCAAACTGCCTGTCACAGCTGAAGAGATTGATAGAGCAACCAAGTATGACCCAGTTATATCAATGGTGTATGATTACATAGCAAATGGCTGGCCAAACCCAGGTATCAGAGGAAGGTATGCATCCATACTTCATTCGTAGGAATGAATTATCAGTGGATGAAGATTATATCATGTGGGGAGCAACAGTAATTATTCCAAATAAGTTCAGATCCAAGTCATTAGGAGAACTTCATGATCAGCACCTGGGAATGTGCTTGACCAAGAGTTTTGCACACAGTTACTTATGGTGGCCAGGTTTAGATAACGATATAGATGACATCATTATTCAGAGTGCAACATGTCAATCGGTAAGCAAGAAACCACCATTAGTACCATTACAGCCATGGAAATGGCCTCCTACGGTGTGGCAAAGGTTACATGTAGATTTTGCTGAGCTAGAAGGACAAAAATTATTCAATGTGATTGATAACCATTTGAAGTGGGTGGAAGCATTTCCGATGTGGAAAATAATGCGTAAAATATTAGACAATTTGCGAAGATTGTTTTCTTCACATGGCCTCCCAGGAGAAATTGTGTCTAATAATGGGCCGCAATTTTGTACAGAAGAATTTGCACAGTTCATGAGCACAAACAATGTGAAACATACTAAGGTTTCACCTTATCACCCTGCTCCAAATGATGCAGCAGAGCGCAGAGTACAAATTGCAAAACGTGCCCTCTTCAAGCAAATGTTGGCTCCAAATCCAAAGAAACGGCAGTTGTCATTGGACCACAAATTAGAAAATGTTCTGATTACTTATCGTAATACTCCTCATACAACTACTGGTAGAACACCAGCAGAGTTGTTTCTCAAACGACAGCCACGAACCAGATTCTCGTTGTTAAAGCCAAACCTGGCGCAGTCAGTAGAAGAGAAACAATTAAGACAGAAAGAGAATCATGATAGAGATGGAGTAAGAGAGAGAAATGTGAAATTGAATCAGAAGGTTAGAGTGAAGAACCATCACCATAAATGGTTAAAGTGGTCACCAGGAAGAATAGTGAAGATGTATGGTTCTCGCACATATTTGGTTAAGATGTTTGATCATGGAAAGATTAGGTTTGTTCACATTGATCATATTTTACCGACAGATGTGGAAGGAGTTGAAAGTTGGAATGATTTGATTATTTCTGATGAGTTGGATAGTCTTGTTACAAGTAGAGCACCAGTAGCAATTCCTACATTAGATGTACTAGAAACAAGTTCAAGAGAAAGCCAGAATTTAAATCTGAGTCCGAGTCAGGCAGACAAACAGTCTGAAGTTGTAGAGTGTCCAAATGTCGATCAAGGGTTGCCCTTGGAGAAAAACATTTCTCAGGCTTAGCTTAGAATGCGTCTAAGTTCAACACCAAGTTTGGAAAGTTCTGTTCGAGAGCAAAGGTATCCTCTTCGAAATAGAAAACCGATGGTTAAGTTTGAGTTGTAAATATGGCAAATTAAATCCATATCTTTTGTTGTGTATAATCATGCAAGTTAAGTATAATGATTATTTTGTTCTGATTACTTTTTCATTAAGGAGGGAGAAGTGTAATATAGAGCTCCACCTAGTGGTGTACTGTGGTAATGCAACTGCTGATGCAAATACAATAAAAGTACATTGTCACATGACAAGTTCCTGTAGAACCAACTTGTGTGTATTGTACTTGTGATGTCATAAAGAATATATCACATCTATGAGACCCACTTCTGGCTCCCTTGATTCTATTCCTACCAAATTGCAGACCACCCAACTTCCTTTTCTGGCTCCCATGTTAGCTGACATTGTTAACGGTTCTCTCTCCTCAGGTACTGCCCTCGCTCCCTCAAATCTGCCATCATGACCCCTGTCCTCAAAAAACAATCCTCGGCCCTTCCGTCCTTGTAAACTACCGGCCATTTCGAATCGACCTTTCCTCTCCAAAGTCCTTGAATGTGTTGTCGCCTCCTAAATCCGTGCACCTTTCCTGCAAGTCCATGTTTGAATCCTTTCAATCTGGTTTCCGCGCCTGCCACAGTATCGAAATGGCTGTCATCAAATTCACAAATCACATTCTTTGTGACTGTGACAAAGGCAAATTATCCTTCCTCGTCCTTCTTGACTTGTCTACAGTCTTTGATACGGTTGGCCACTCTATCTTTCTCCAATGCCTGTCCACCGTCGTCCAGCTGGTTGGGACTGCACTCGCCTGGTTCCATTCTTATCTACCTAATTATAACCAGAGAATCACCTGAAATGGCTTCTCTTTCCGCCCCCACGTTGTTGCCTCTGGTGTCCCCAAGGATCTATCCTTGGCCCCCTCCTATTTCTCATCTACATGTTGCCCCTTGGTGACATCATCCGAAACACAGAATCAGTTTCCACATTTCCGCTGATGACACCCAGCTCTACCTCACTGCCACTTTTCTCAACCACTCCAAGGTCTCTAAATTGTTAGACTGCTTGTCCGATAATCAGTTCTGGATGAGCAAAAATTTTCTCCAATTGAATATTGGGAAGACCAATGCCATTGTTTTCGGGTTCCGCCACAAACTCCGTTTCCTAGCCACTGACTCCATCCCTCTCCCCAACTTCTGTCTGAGGCTGAACCAGACCGTTCGCAACCTTGGTGTCATAATTGACCCTGAAATGATCTTTCAAGCACATATCCGTAGCAGAACTAAGACCGCCTATTTCCACCTCCGTAACATCGTCCGCCTCCGCTCTTGCCTCAGCTCATCCGTTGCTGAAGGCCTCATCCATGCCTTTGTTACATCTAGACTTGACTATTCCAATGCACTCCTGGCTGGCCTCCCACATTCTACCCTATGTAAACTAGAGGTGATCCAAAACTCGGCTGCCCGTGTCCTAACTCACACCAAGTCCCGTTCACTCATCGCCTCTGTGCTCGCTGACCTGCATTGGCTCCCGGTTAAGCAATGCTCGATTTCAAGATTCTCATCCTTGCTTTCAAATCCCTCCATGTCCTCACTCTTCTCCATCTCTGTAAACTCCTCCAGCCCCACAAGATGTCTGCGCTCCTCTAATTCTGCCCTCTTCAGCATCCCTGATTATAATTGCTCAGCCATTGGTGGCCGTGCCTTCTGTTGCCTTGGCCCCAAACTCTGGAATTCCCTGCCTAACCGTCTCCGCCTCTCTATCCTCCTCCAAAATGGTAAATAAAACCTACCTCTTTCACCTGCCCTAATTTCTCCTTATATGGCTCGGTATGAAATTTGTTGTCTCATAATATTCCTGTGAAGTGCCTTGGGATGTTTCATTATGTTAAAGGTGCTTTCTAAATACAAGTTGATGTTGTTGTTGTATATGTGTGTGCATATGTGTATATGCGTGTGTTTATGTGTGTGTGTATTTATGTGTGTGTATTTATGTGTGTGTTTATGTGTGTGTGTGCCTATGTATATATGTTGTCATCGCCATATTGTGTATACTGTAACACATTAGACAGCGTGTATATTGTAACACCACGTGTGTGTATATTGCAACACATCACATACATGTATATTGTAGCACATCACACATCTGTGTATATTGTAACACATCACACGTGTGTATATTGTAACAGCACATAGCGCAAACATTGTCACACATCAGACCACGCGCAAAGTCACACATCACATAGTGCGCACAATGTCACACATCACATGGTGCGCATAATGTCACACATCACTCAATGTGCACACTGTCACACATCACATCGTGCACATTGTTACACATTACACACCGTGCACGTTGTCGCACATCACATCGAGCACATTGTCACACATTGCACGATGCGTACACTGTCACACATCACATCACGCACATTGTCACACATCAGACCGTGCACATTGTCACACATCACACGGTGCGCACATTGTCACACATCACACACCGGGCACATTGTCATACATCACACACCGCGCACTTTGTCACACATCACAATGCAACCCCACTTTTTAAAAGAGGAAGGAGAGAGAAAACAGGGAATTATAGACCGGTCAGCCTGACATCGGTAGTGGGCAAAATGATAGAATCAATTATTAAGGATGTCATAACAGCGCATTTGGAAAGTGGTGACATAATAGGTACAAGTCAGCATGGATTTGTGAAAGGGAAAGCATGTTTGACAAATCTTCTGGAATTTTTTGAGGATGTTTCCAGTAGAGTGGACAAGGGAGAACCAGTTGATGTGGTGTATTTGGACTTTCAGAAGGCTTTCGACATGGTCCCACACAAGAGATTAATGTGCAAAGTTAAAGCACATGGGATTGGGGGTAGTGTGCTGACATGGATTGAGAACTGGTTGGCAGACAGGAAGCAAAGAGTAGAAGTAAATGGGTACTTTTCAGAATGGCAGGCAGTGACTAGTGGGGTACCGCAAGGTTCTGTGCTGGGTCCCCAACTGTTTACATTGTACATTAATGATTTAGACGAGGGGATTAAATGTAGTATCTCCAAATTTGCAGATGACACTAAGTTGGGTGGCAGTGTGAGCTGCGAGGAGGATGCTATGAGGCTGCAGAGTGACTTGGATAGGTTAGGTGAGTGGGCAAATGCATGGCAGATGAAGTATAATGTGGATAAATGTGAGGTTATCCACTTTGGTGGTAAAAACAGAGAGACAGACTATTATCTGAATGGTGACAGATTAGGAAAAGGGGAGGTGCAGTGAGACCTGGGTGTCATGGTACATCAGTCATTGAAGGTTGGCATGCAAGTACAGCAGGCGGTTAAGAAAGCAAATGGCATGTTGGCCTTCATAGCGAGGAGATTTGAGTACAGGGGCAGGGAGGTGTTATTACAGTTGTACAGGGCCTTGGTGAGGCCACACCTGGAGTATTGTGTACAGTTTTGTTCTCCTAACTTGAGGAAGAACATTCTTGCTGTTGAGGGAGTGCAGCGAAGGTTCACCAGACTGATTCCCGGGATGACGGGACTGACATATCAAGAAAGACTGAATCAACTGGGCTTGTATTCACTGGAGTTCAGAAGAATGAGAGGGGTCCTCATAGAAACGTTTAAAATTCTGACGTTTAGACAGGTTAGATGCAGGAAGAATGTTCCCAATGTTGGGGAAGTCCAGAACCAGGGGTCACAGTCTAAGGATAAGGGGTAATCCATTTAGGACCAAGATGAGGAGAAACCTCTTCACCCAGAGAGTGGTGAACTTGTGGAATTCTCTACCACAGAAAGTTGTTGAGGTCAATTCACTAAATATATTCAAAGAGGAGTTGGATGTAGTCCTTACTACTAGGGGGATCAAGGGGCATGGCGAGAAAGTAGGAATGGGGTACTGAAGTTGCATGTTCAGCCATGAACTCATTGAATGGTGGTGCAGGCTCAAAGGGCCGAATGGCCTACTCCTGCACCTATTTTCTATGTTTCTATGTTTCTATATTCTTTTTATCCATTCATTTTTAAGCACCATTCAGCTATGTTATTTTTAACAGCTCTAATAACTTACTGACTTGCTGAGTGCATTCAACATTTTCTATTTTTGCTTCAGCTTTTTAGAAGACACAGTATTTTGCTTTTCACTTACTCTTTCACTTGAATTGATAGAAGGAAATATAAACACATGCAAACCTTATGAGGAAATATACAGCTGGAAGGCACAAAATTGGTGATGACACTTGGAGGCTGGGGAAAAAATGCTCCTCTGGTGATATGTAGAAATGTTTATGTTAAAAGTGATGCATGTTGGATCTTTTGTACGGACTTTTATTCTTCACAATTAATTGTTGTCTTTCTAATACAAAGTGACATTTAAATTCTCAACAGATCAAGCAGAATGTCACTTGCGTTAAAGCTCATTCAACAGTCTCTGTTTCATGTCCAACCCATCGCTATCTTGGTGCACAAAGACATTTGAACCCCTCTGGAATGACTTCACCACACACCATCCAACTCACCACCCTGACAGAGACGCTGAGTGAAACTTTCATCTTCGGCAGGTAGTGGCTCAGCTACCTGTGGGACACGCTGCCCGATTGACTTCAAAAGAAAATGGGCTGGAGTGTGTATCGGGGGCAAGGGGGGGGGAGGGAGGGGGAGATCGATCTTCAACTGCCTGTTTTATGAAACTGAATGAATACGTAAAGAGACGTGTATTCATCTGAATTGCCACATAAACCTGAATGTTAGGGAGCTATCTGGACTTATAGTTGCATCCATTTCAAATTCTACGGTCGATCCGTTCCATTTTTACAAGGCAAACATAATCAGGCAGGTGTCCCAAACTTCATTACAGACCAGGCAGGCGAAATTGCCCTTTTTTGTAGCCCTGTTAGTGCCTCTGGGGTGGGGGCGTGTGGGGTCGCTACTCCCCTCCCCGATGTAATTGCCTGGGAGTTTGCAGAGATGCTGTCCCAGCGGTTAGTACCCCGGGTCGCCACGCAACCGGTGATGACATCATCTCTGTGTGCGGCCACCCCTCACAGCCCCACGCTGACCCCTGAACACACCGGGGGGGGCGGGGGGGGGGGAATTTCCCCACGGGCCACGAGGCTGGCACGAGCTGATGTGAACGCCAGCTTCGCGGGTGGTAAAACTGGCGGACATCTGCTCTCGGGCGCTCCTTAAAGGGGAGGGCTCCAGCACTCCGGGCCGCGATTTATTTTTGTCTGCTGACTCTTGGGTCGGCCCTACAATGGCGGCCCTAGTGTCGTGCGGGCCGCCATCGTGCAGCCCGGCACTCCAGCTTGAGTGCCAGGCTGCAGGGCCGGTCACATGTTGCTCTGGTGGCCCAGAAGAGGCCACCGGAGGCCATGCAGAATGCTTAGCGGCCTTACCCTTTAATCAAAGTGGAGGGGCGTTGAAACGCATCAGTGCCCCAGTAGCGCCCCGATTACCGCCCCCCCCAAAGGGAGTAGAGCGTGCGAGATTGTGCTGCGCTTCCTTTGAGGGGCGGTAAGGGCAATTCTGCGGCAGAGCGGGTCTTCTACGCCAGGCACAGAATGTCCTGACCCCAGAAGGTTACCACCCCCAATCGGCGCGCAGAGCAATTCCACCCGCCAAGTCCCTTGTTCGACCTCTACTCTTGCGTTAATTTTGACGATCTCAGCCGGTCTGTGGCAGGGACACTGGAATTGGCTGCAAAGCTCCTGGGCTAGGGGGGGAGGAAGGGAACCAGCCAGGCTTCCTTCTCTTGATTGCTAACTGTTGGCCCCCAAAGGAAGTGGCACCTGTGGACATTGGGAGAGGACTGTAGTCCTCCCCACAGGCAAACTACTGACCGAGACCCACTATTCAAGCTTACAAATGAGGAATGACAACTTGCGTGAGCTACAGGAAAGAGGCCTTACAATATTCGCCAAGTAGCTCAGTCAAGTTGCTAAATGGTGTACTTTTGTTCTCCCATGTTGGAATTTATTTTATTTTTTACTTCTGAATCTCCATGCTGAGTAAGTGGGCAGAGTAAGGCACATAGGAACAGGAGAAGGCCATTGAGCCTGTTCGCCATTCAATTAGATCATGGCTGATCTGTGTCTTAATTCCATCTACCCGCCTTGGCTCCGTAACCCTTAATATCCTTACCGAACAAAATCTATCAGTCTAAGTTTTGACACTTTTAATTGACTCCTGGCCTCAACAGCTTTCTCTCCTTATCATGAGTCCAATCCTAGACAGACCTGAGGAGTGGGAAAGGGGAGGGGATGAAGATGATTGCATTCCTCCCAGTCTTGCCAAATCCAAGACCAAGCTGTGAGATGATTCTGTGGCAAAATAGGGGAAACCAATACAGGAGGGAAGATCTCCAGCTTACACTAACCCGCTACTGAACACTGAGTACCCTGGAGAGTGAGTCAGCCTCAACAACAACACAACAACTTATATTTATATAGTGCCTTTAATGTAATAAAACATCTCAAAGAACTTCACTGGAGTGCGATTAAAAAAAGTTGACACTGAGCCATATAAGGAGATGTTCGGGCAGATGACTCAGAGCAGAATGTGCGTTTACCAAGAAAAAAAAGGTCATATGCAAATAAAAACAAAACATGCTGGAAACACACAACGGGTCAGTCAGCATCAGTAAAGAGCAAAGACAGGTTATGATATTTTTGGTGTGTATCCATCATCAGAGCGCCTTGCAAGAACCATAAAACCATATAGTTCATCTTGTCTAGGGTGATCTAAGAATAATCCCACTATCTCTGCTCTCTACCTATAACCCTGCTTCTTCTTCAGCTACTAAAGATTTATTTTTCCATATAAGCCGCATCGCTTCCTGTCACAACGAATCTCCATGGCAAAGAATTTCACGTTTTAACGACTTTCTGTGAAAAAAAAAATTCACCTTACTTATCTCCTCTCTCACTTAATGACAATTTAAAATGAATGACCTCTCATCACTGACACTGACAAGAGTAAATTGTCTTTCCCTTTTCGCACTACAAAACCTTTCATTTTTGTTTAATCTCTAATAAATTTCCGCTTAACCTTCTCTGCTCTAGTGGAATATGAGCACCTGGATTGAGCAGCTGGTGGTGAGTGAACCTGGCACTTGCAATTGAACTTGGATGTCCAGAGCATCAAGGTGCTGACATGTTCCATGCTGCCCTGTATACGTCCTTCCAGCACGCTGAAGGCAGATGTCCATCAAATAGCTGACGAGGAAACTCTGAGCCATGGCAGAACTCTTGCTCACATACCCAGGACTCCATGCCCCCTATGACAGCTTTGCAAAGTTTACAAACTCTATCTGAAACTGGTGAAACCACTATTCAATGAGTTATGTTTTGTGCCCAAGCTATGGTCAGGAGAATGGTGGCAATGCACCATATTTTATGGTGACTTTTACTGCTCACCATGACATTCATGGTTTCCCCTAGTATCTGCTGCCTGCCTGGTTGGTGAGAATTAAGGAACAATAGAGGAGCTATTATTCTGCTGGATTTATACTATAGGCTACCAAATACTGGGTAAGAGATAGAGGAATAAATTTACAGGCAAATTGCAGAACATAAGAACATAAGAAATAGGAGCAGGAGTAGGCCATATGGCCCCTCAAGCCTGCTCCGCCATTTAATACAATCATGGCTGATCCGATCATGGACTCAGGTCCACTTCCCTGCCCGCTCCCCATTGGGAAATTGCCGGGAAGATGCAAGAACTTTAGAGTAGTGAGGATGAAAGACTTCAATTATCATAATATAAACTGGAAAAATAACAGTATAAAGGGCAAAGAGGGGGAGGAATTCCTGAAATGTGCACTAGAGAACTTTCTTGATCAGTGTGTTTCTAGCCCAACGAGGAAGGGTCTGGTTCTAGGGAATTAAATGGGGCAAGTGAAGTATGTTTCATTAGGAGACCATTTGGGAAACAGTGATCACAATATTGTTAGGTATAGAATAATTATGGAAAAACACAAGGAAAATCAAATGTGAAAATACTCAACTGGAGGAGGACTAATTTCAGTGAGTTGAAAAAGGATCTGGCCCAGGTGGATTGGAATCAAAGATTGGCAATGGGAGGCTGTCAAAGGTGAGATAGTTTGGGTACAGACTAGATTACACACACTCTCACATGGGAAAAAGGAAGGGCATTCAAAGCTAGAGCTCCCTGGGTGAATAAGGATAGAGATTAAAATGAGACAGGAAATGGAGACATGATAAATGTCAGGTTCATAGTTCAGTGGAGAACCAAGCTAAATACAGAAAGTACAGAGGAGAACTAAAATCGGAAATACTAGGGGCAAAGAGAGTGTATGAGAATAAAACACTGGTTAGCCCCCAGCTGGAGTATTATGGCCAATTCTGGGGACCACACTTTAGGAAGGATGTCAAGGCCTTGGAGAGGGCGTAGCAGAGATTTACTAGAATGGTACCAGGGGTGCAGGACATCCGTTATATGGCGCGACTGGAGAAGCTGGGATTGTTCTCTTTAGAGCAAAGAAGGTTAAGGGGAGATTTGCTAGAGGTGTTGAAAATCATGAAGGGTTTGATAGAGAGAATAAGGACAAACTGTTTCCAGTGGCAGAAGGGGTGGTAACCAGAGGACACAGATTTAAGATCATTGGCAAAAGAACCAGGGGCAACATTAGGAAAAAGATATTTACGCAGTGAGTTATCATGATGTGGAATACCACTGTCTGAAAGGGTGGTGGAAGCAGATTCAATAATAACTTTCAAAAGGGAATTGGATAAATATATGAAGGGGGGAAATTTGCAGGGCAATGGGGAAAGAGCAGGGGAATGGGAATAATTGGAGAGATCTTTTCAAAGAGCTGGCACAGGCCGGATGGGCCGAATTCCCTCCTTCTGCATTGTATCATTCTAGAATTATATGATAGTGAGGACTCAAACAGGCAATGGTCAGATGTTTAATGACAAACTAGGAACTATCCACCTTACGGGGTCTTTTTGGGGCACATGGACCCTTTGCCATTTCCATTACTATTGGCCGCACAAGCATACTGGGCGTGATTACCCTGCTGTGTTATTTTGTTTTTTATTGTGCTTCTTGATTGATTCATCCATTTAGAAGCCTGATGTGTTCACCCGACTCAGTGATCGTACTTTCATTTACATGGTTGGTATCAGGACCTTGGGGAAGCCATTCGTGCAGGGTTGGTGAGTTCCACTTAACGTTTTAAACTTTAATGTTTGACAATATACTCCAGGAGACAGGTATAATTGCTCTGGAGGGATCTCACTAGGATTTAGGAGTGTGCTGCATTTTTACTTGCAAGTCAATCAAAGACTCACGCTCATCTCACTGAAACTCTTGGACATATTGGGGAGTTAAGATGAATAATCGAACTTCCTTGTATTTTGCAGCAAAAGGCTTTCTAAGATAACTTCAGGGTGCCACAGGAGAATGCATGGCTCATCTTCTGCTATTAGTGTCTGAGCATTATCTGAAAGAAATGCTTATGCAACGAAATAAATGACTGGGAAGACATCAAGCATCAATGATTAAAATATAACTTCAGTGGCTGATGTAATAAACATAGGCAGAGGAACCCATTAACTAGAGTACAGTAAGATAAGCGGTTAATAAACCTACTTTTCAAAGAATTCGAGAACAGATATGTCAGGAAATCTTGTTTAAGATAAGTATCTTTGAAGTAAATAACAATGACAGTTTATGTAAATAGACTGTTTTCAAAGGATTCAGGAACATAAGAACATAAGAAATAGGAACAGGAGTAGGCCACACAGCCCCTCGAGCCTGCTCCGCCATTCAATAAGAGCATGGCTGATCTGATCATGGACTCAGCTCCACTTCTCCGCCTGCTCCCGATAACCCCTTATCCCCTGATCGATTCTGTCTTAAATATATTTAATGTCCCAGCTTCCACAGCTCTCTGAGGCAGCAAATTTCACAGATTCACAACCCTCTGAGAGAAGAAATTTCTACTCATCTCTGTTTTAAATGGGCGGCCACTTATTCTAAGATCATGCCCTCTAGTTCTAGTCTCCCCCATCAATGGAAACATCCTCTCTGCATCCACCCTGTCAAGCCCCCTCATAATCTTAAATGTCTCGATAAGATCACCTCTCATTCTTCTGAATTCCAATGAGTAGAGGCCCAACCTACTCAACCTTTCCTCATAAGTCAACCCCCTCATCCCCGGAATCAACCTAGTGAACCTTCTCTGAACTGCCTCCAAAGCAAGCATATCCTTTTGTAAATATGGAAACCAAAACTGCACACAGTATTCCAGGTGTGGCCTCACCAATACCTTATATAGCTGCTTTTATACTCCATCCCCTTTGCAATAAAGGCCAAGATACCATTGGCCTTCCTGATCACTTGCTGCACCTGCATACTAACCTTTTGTGTTTCATGCACAAGTACCCCCAGGTCCTGCTGTACTGCAGCACTTTGCAATCTTTCTCCATTTAAATAATAACTTGCTCTTTGATTTGTTCTGCCAAAGTATATGACCTCACACTTTCCAACATTATACTCCATTTTTGCCCACTCACTTAGCCTGTCTATGTCCTTTTGCAGATTTTTTGTGTCCTCCGCATTCATTGCTTTTCCTCCCATCTTTGTATCGTCAGCAAACTTGGCTACATTACACTCAGTCCCTTCTTCCAAGTCGTTAATATAGATTGTAAATAGTTGGATCCCAGCACTGATCCCTGCGGCACCCCACTAGTTACTTGTTGCCAACCAGAGAATGAACAATTTATCCTGACTCTCTGTCCTCTGTTAGTTAGCCAATCCTCTATCCATGCTAATATATTACCCCCAACCCCGTGAACTTTTGTGCAGCAACCTTTTATGCGGCACCTTGTTACATGCCTTCTGGAAGTCCCAATATACCACATCCACTGGTTCCCCTTTATCCACCCTGTTTATTACATCCTCAAAGAACTCCAGCAAATTTGTCAAACATGACTTCCCCTTCATAAATCCATGCTGACTCTGCCTGACCGAATTTTGCTTTTCCAAATGTCCTGCTACTGCTTCTTTAATAATGGACTCCAACATTTTCCCAACCACAGATGTTAGGCTAACTGGTCTATAGGTTCCTTCTTTTTGTCTGTCTCCTTTTTTAAATAGGGGCGGTACAGTTGCAGTTTTCCAATCTGCTGGAACCTCCCCAGAATCCAGGGAATTTTGGTAAATTACAATCAGTGCATCCACAATCCCTGCCGCTACTTCTCTTAAGACCCTAGGATGCAAGCCATCAGGTCCAGGAGATTTATCTGCCTTTAGTCGCATTATCTTACTGAGCACCACCTCCTTTGTGAATGTGATTGTGCTAAGTTCCTCCCTCCCTATAGCCCCTAGACTATCCACTGTCAGAATATTGTTACTGTTCTCTACCGTACAAAATATTTGTTAAGAGTTTCTGTCATCGCCATGTTCCCCATTACTAATTACCCGGTCTCGTCCTCGAAGGGACCAACATTTACTTTAGCCAACCTTTTCCTTTTTATATACCTATAGAAACTCTTGCTATCTCGCTAGTTTACTTGCATAGTCTATCTTCCCTTTCTTAATCATTTTTTAGTCGTTCTTTGCTGGCTTTTAAAAGCTTCCGTCTTCTGACCTCCCACTAGTTTTGGCCACTTTGTTTGCCATTGTTTTTAATTGGAGACTGTTATATATGCAAACCTGTAAATACTTTGTTTAACCACCAGAGGGCTCATCTCCTGGAGTCCCAAGGGATCCCACAATCTCTTGGGAGCACCTGTACATAAGGAGGCCTCACAGGCTGGAGAGGCTCTCTAGAGACCTGTAATAAAGGACGACGGTCACACATTACTTTGACCTAGCATTTAAGTAACTTTTGATGATGTTAATTACCTGTCCCACCGCTTGCTGTCGGGTCTGCTATTTGAATGCAGATCTGACAGGTCAGAAACTCACACGGAGGCGGGTTCGGAGCTGGATCCCAACTCGTTGTCAATCACCGCCATTTTGACAGCTTGCCCGCCTCCAAACCCACACTCGCAGGGCTAGGAAGATTTCGACCTCTGTGTGCACAGTTAGGCCAATCACCCCGATGATGTATATGAATCATGTATGTGCCGTATCCTCCACCATCAAGTGACTCATGTTTATTCAAAGTGTTTTGTTGTGAACCAGAGAAGGAAAGGTTGACTAACAGTTGAATATTAACACTCACTCCCATCTACTCAGTGATTTGTGGCTGATGTAATTAAGAAATTTGCTCATCAAATGCATTGGGTCTCCGAAGAAAGAAAGACTTGCATTTATATAGCACCTTTCACGACCACCAGATGTCTCAAAGTTTTACAGCCAATGAGGTACTTTTGGAGTGTGGTCACTGCTGTAATGTAGTAAACGCGACAGCCAATTTGCACACAGCAAGCTCCCACAAACAGTGATGTGATAATGACCAGATAATCTGTTTGTTAGTTATGTTGATTGGGGGCTAAATATTGGCCAGGACACGGGGGATAACTCCCCTGCTCTTCTTTGGAAAAGTGCCATGGGATCTTTTACGTCCACCTGAGAGAGCAGACGGGGCCTCGGTTTAACAGCTCATCTGCAAGACGGCAGCTCCAATAGTGCAGCACTCCCTCAGTACTGCACTGCAGTGTCAACCTAGATTTATGTGCTCAAGTCCCTGGAGTGGGACTTGAACCCACAAGCATTTGATTCAGAGTCGAGAGAGGGCTACAACCTGAGCCACAGCTGACACAGCATCTAAGATAACTGTTACAAATTTGGGGTCTGTTGTAGATACTTTCTTGGGTTCAGTGGGATGAGTCGCCCTGTAAGCAGAACCCCCATCCCATTACCTGTTGTAGGTGACCCGCGTTGACCAAAATCTACTTAAATAGTATAACCCAGGGGTTGAAACAATGCACCCCTCTGGACATACAAATTATTTAAAACATTCCTTCTCATGATATGGATGCCACTGGTAATGCCAGCATTTATTTTCCATCCCTAATTGCCCTTGAGAAGATGGTGGTGAGCCGTCTTCTTCAACCGCTGCAGTCCATGTGGTGAAGGTACTCCCACAGTGCTGTTTGGGAGGGAGTTCCAGGATTTTGGAACAGTGATATATTTCCAAGTCAGGATGGTGTGTAACTTGGAGGGGAATGTGGAGGTGGTAGTGTTCCCATGTACCTGCTGCCCTTGTCCGTCTAGGTGGTAGAGGTCGCGGGTTCGGGAGGCGCTGTTGAAAATATTGGATATTGTTCATTCTGACATGCCCTTGCATTCGCTTCTCCAAACCTTTGATAGGTGGAACTGATGAACACTCTTCGAGATGTTCTTCTATTTTCTCCTTTAGTGAGGATTCCATTGTTTTTCCTACCACCGATGTTAAGCTGACTGGTCTATAATTCCTTGGACATGTTCTATGCCCCTTTTTAAATATAGGTATTATGTTAGTTATCCACCAGTCCTCCGGCACTACACCTTTTTGTAACAAATTATTAAATATATGTAGTAATGCCTCTGCTATCTCTTCCCTGGATTCTTTTAAAATGTCCATCTGGACCAGGGTTTCTTTCCTCTTTGAGTTTGATTAGTTTATTTAATATATCCCCTCTTTTTATTTTAAATACATTAATTTCATTACTAATCTCATGATCCAATGTCATGTCCACTTGTTCCATTTCCTGGTAAATACTGAAGCAAAGTAATTATTTAATATTTCTGCCATCTCTCTATCGCTGCCTGTGACATTATTCTGTCCATCTCTTAATGGTCCTATTCCCATCCAAACGTTCCTTTTTTAATTAATGTGCCTGCAAACTATTTTGCTATTTTGTTTTATATTCCTTGATAATTTAATTTCATAGATCCTCTTTGCCTTCCTAATTGTTTTGTTGACTTCTCTCCTAAATCTCTTCATATTCTCCCTTATCATGCTCTCCCCTGCTGTCCATGTATTAATATATGCCTCTTTCCTTACCCTCAATTTTTCCCTGATGGCTTTATTCATCAACAATGTCCCATTAGTGCTTATTTTGTTCTTTTTTTTAGTGAAATATATTTTTTCCTGTACTCTGTTGAACACTTCGCCATCATATCCCTTTGTTTTGTCTTCCAGGGCCTTTAGGCGTACAGCAAGTGTTGCAGGACATCCGTGAGGATGATTCCTCTGAGGACCTCATTCCTCCTGAAGGCGCACCATCACAGGACTTGCAGCCAGCGCAGATACTCACACTTTGGTGTGTCCACTTAGACAGTTAGTTGAGTTTTCACCTGGTGATTCACAGCTCACAATTGAGCATGAGCAGACACTGGTGACAGGGACAGCTGAGGAGAGTGCACGTTGGGTGGCAGGGCGGGGAGGGGTGCACAGTCCTCACCAAGCTCTGCTGAGCTGGACAAAGATGCGTTGAGAAGCCACACGGGATACCCCACATAGAAGCCGAAGGAAGCGTAAGCTCAAGAAATTGTAATTCGCCAAGGGTATGCACATGGGTGTTTGACAAAATGTTATGTTGTTAAGTTTCCTTTTTTTTTATAATGCCATGTCTTGCTCATTATTGCATCCCAAGGACCAACGTGCCATTTCACTTGTTTCATGATGAATATCAGTACATGATGGGACACATTGGGTGGATGTGCAACGGGTGGATGAGTGTTTGAAAGACCGTTTTGTGCTAAGTTAGTGGGGGGTTGGGTTGGTGCTGGTGGTGGGAGCATAGTACAGGAGTTCATTAGTTATGTTTCACACTCGGTGAACCATCGCGATATTAGCATCAATATAAGTGGCTGATCTGGCGCTGGGAACCCCATCTTCAGCCTCCTCCTCCTCTTGCTCCTCCTCCTCTATGTTCTCCCCATTTGAAGATGAGTGATGGATGAGCCCTTTGTACTCGTCCACCTGAAAACCTCTTTCCCGTACACGTGCTGATCCCACCACAGCACATTGTCACTGCCGTGGACGGTGGTAGTTTTTGAACATAATGAAAAGTGAAGCCTTGATCTGACTGTGGCAACCTCTCAGTCTATACACCACACAACTAACTCTTTTGCACAGCAGTCACTCTCCGTCAGAAAATACAAGTCAGCACAACCAGCACTCAGTTCAGTAGAACCTCTTCTGGTGTGCTGTCAAACATCCAAGCCGCCTCCCATTCTCATCTTGTCACTATGAAATCCTCAACGGTTGAAAAAAGCTGTAGCCACACAAGTAATCCATGCCAGACATTCGTCAGAGGGAACTGAGACACCAACTGCAATAAGTGAGCTTTTATTCTCTTGGGACAATGACAAGTTTAAATATCCACCTAAACTGCTGCTAAAATTCGCTTCAGTTTCCCGAGCCCCAGGAAACCGTGCTGCTCAAGTAAAATTTGGAGACAAGTTAAAAACAATTTAAAAATAACTCATTAACGTCTCTTAAGGAAGTTAATTGTGCCAATAAGTAGCTGCCCAATTAGAAAATCGCCGACTTCAGCAAGTAGTTATCTGTTGTTATCCATACGCGCTTCTGTTAAACGCAGAAGTGGGCGCTTGGAGCAGGGTTACACTCCTGGTCTAAAAATCTAAATATTTTACCCCTCCACCTACTCCCATCCCACCCGTTCTTGGGGGTTAAACATCCCCCCTATTGTGTTTCGCATTCTACTGTGGGACAAATGTAAATCATGAATTGACCCTATTTTCTCCTATGTCCCCTCGCCCTATGCTCCACAGACATGAGAAGCCACTAGTACCTTGTCCAGGAGGTTATTTTCACGTGAGTGTTGGCAGGCTGTTTCAGTGTGTGGGAGAGGGCATCACAGCCACTGCCTAATCCACTCACCACCATGCAACAACAACAATTCGCATTTATATAGTGCCCTTAATGTAGTAATATCAGCTGTGGCTCAGTTGGTAGCACTGTCACCTCTGAGTCAGAATGTTATGGGTTCAAGTCCCACTCCAGAGACTTGAGCACAAAAATCTAGGCTGACACTCGAGTGCAGTACTGAGGAATGCTGCACTGTCGGAGATGTTGTCTTTCAGATGAAACGTTAAACCGGGGCCCCGTCTACTCTCTCAGTTGGATGTAAAAGATCCCATGGCACTATTTCGAAGAACAGGGGAGTTATCCCCAGTGTCCTGGCCAATATTGTCAATCAACATCACTAAAAAATCAGATAATCTGGTCATTATTACATTACTGTTTGTGGGAGCTTGCGGTGCGAAATTGCATTTCCTACATTACAACAGTGACTACATTTCAAAAGTACTTCATTGGCTGTAAAATGCTTTAGTGATCGTGAAAAAGCACTTTATAAATGCAAGTCTTTCTTTGAATAAAACGTCTCAAGATGCATTACAGGAGCCTGATCAATCAAAGTTTGACCCGGAGCCACAGAAGGAGATATTAGGACAGGTGACTAAAGGCTTGGTCAAAAGTGATAGTCTTAAAGAGCTTTAAATCTTCTTTTAAGGCAATGCCTTGGAGTCAAGGATGACTTGCTTCCAAAATAACATGAGTTCTACGGTGGCTGATGAGTCCAATGCTACAGTCTCTGTCACAGATGGGGCAGGTGGGGTTTGAAGGGACGGGTGGGTGGGGTGCTTGGTTTGTCGTACGCTCCTTCCGCTGTTTGTACTTGACTTCCACGTGCTCCCGACGAAGAGACTCGAAGTGTCCGGTGCCTTCCCGAATGCTGCTTCCCCACTTTGGGCGGTGTCGGGCCAGAGTTTCCCAAGTGTCGGTGGGGATGTTATATTTTTTCAGGGAGGCTTTGAGGGTGTCCTTGAAATGATTTCCCTGCCCTCCTGGGACTCGCTTGCCGTGACATAGCTCGGAGTAGAGTGCCTGTTTCGGGAGTCTTGTATCAGGCTTGCAGACTACGTGGCCCACCCATCGGAGCTGATCGAGTGTGGTCAATGCTTCAATGCTGGGGATGTTGGCCTGAGAGAGAACACACCTATTCTACATAAAACATAAAAAATAGGTGCAGGAGTAGGCCATTCGGCCCTTCGAGCCTGCACCACCATTCAATATGATCATGGCTGATCATGCAACTTCAGTACCCCTTTCCTGCTTTCTCTCCATACCCTTTGATCCCTTTAACCGAAAGGACCACATCTAACTCCCTTTTGAATATATCTAACGAACTGGCCTCAACAACTTTCTGTGGTAGAGAATTCCACAGGTTCACAATTCTCTGAGTGAAGAAGTTTCTCCTCATCTCGGTCCTAAGTAGCTTATCCCTTATCCTTAGACTGTGACCCCTGGATCTGGACTTCCCCAACATTGGGAACATTCGTCCTGCATCTAACCTGTCCAATCCCGTCAGAATCTTATATATATATGGATTTGCAGAATTTTGCAGAGGCAACATTGCTGGTAATTCTCCAGTGCTTTGGGGTGCCTACTGTACATCGTCCATGTCTCTGAGGCATAATCATCATCATCATCATAGGCAGTCCCTCTAAAAGTGTGTTCTCAGGTAACTGTATAGTCCAATACGGGAATTACAGTCTCTGTCACAGGTTGGACAGACAGTCGTTGAAGGAAAGGGTGGTGGGGTGTCTGGTTTGCAGCACACTCCTTCCGCTGCTTGCACTTGTTTTCTGCATGCTCTCGGCGACGAGACTCGAGGTGCTCAGCGTCCACCCGGATGCTCTTCCTCTGTGATATATTCACAGAGCACAGCACACACAGCTTCCTAACATAGCAGGCAGCTCTCTTGGAAGCCCCCAGAATTGCCTGGTTCTATTTATTATTAACCCTGCACTTGCAGTACACAATACGTCCACATCCACAGTGTGGCGCTACAAACATTACAAGCTTACAGACATTACACTTCTCCCTCCTTAATGAAGAAGCCATCATAACAAACATCATACATAACTTTCATGTTTATACATAACACAGGATATAAACTTTTTCTTTTCCGTATTTACAAATGTAACTTTACCATTTGTTTTCTGTTTTGAAGAGGATACCTTCGCTCTCGAACAGAATCTTCCAAACCTGGTGTCGAATTC
This sequence comes from Pristiophorus japonicus, assembly GCF_044704955.1. Taxonomy (NCBI): domain Eukaryota; kingdom Metazoa; phylum Chordata; class Chondrichthyes; family Pristiophoridae; genus Pristiophorus; species Pristiophorus japonicus. The sequence continues at coordinate 203,081,253 of NC_091983.1, read as the reverse complement.
ACACTCATTCGAGGCTCATCCTGAGGAACGTTTTCCTCCACGGAATTTCCTTGATTTTCATTTGAACTCACTCTAACTTCAGGCTGTTTGTTTTCCTGACTCGGACTCAGACTTTCATTCTGATTCTCTCCTGGATTTGTTTAAAGTACATTGGATTTAGGATTTGCTACTGGTATATCAAAACTATCTGATGAGTCAGAAATAATTGAATCATTCCCACCGTCAACTTCTTCCATGTCTGTAGGTAAAATATGATCAATATGAACAAACCTAACCTGTCCATTATCAAACATCTTTACCAATTATGTGCGAGGACCACATATCTTCACCAACTCTTCCTGGTAACCACTTTAACCATTTATGGTGATGGTTCTTCACTCTCACCTTCTGGTTTAATTTCACACTTCTCTCTTTTACTCTATCTTTATCATGATTCTCTTTCTGTTTTAATTGTCTCTCTTCTACGGACTGTGCCAAATTTGGCTTTAACAACGGAAATCTGGTTCGTGGCTGTCGTTTGAGAAACAACTCTGCTGATGTTCTACCAGTAGTTGTATGAGGAGTATTTCAATATGTAATCAAAAAATTAGCCAATTTGTGATCCAATGACAACTGTCGTTTCCTTGGATTTGGATCTAACATTTGTTTTATGAGGGCACGTTTTACAATTTGTACAGTGCGCTCTGCTGCACCATTTGAAGCAGGATGGTATGGTGGAACCTTGGTATGTTTCACACCATTTTTGCTCGTGAATTGTGCAAATTCTTCTGAATGAAATTGTGGTCCATTATCTGAAACAATTTCTATAGGCATTACATCCTCCACTTAGGGCGGTCTTTGGCCAGGGACTCCCAGGTGTCGGTGGGGATGTTACACTTTATCAAGGAGGCTTTGAGGGTGTCCTTGAAATGTTTCCTCTGCCCACCTGGGGCTCGCTTGCCATGCAGGAGTTCCAAGTAGAGCATTTGCTTTGGGAGTCTTGTGTCGGGCATGCGGACAATGTTGCCTGCCCAACGGGACTGGTCCAGTTTGGTCAGTGCTTCGATGTTGGCCTGATCGAGAACACTGACGTTGGTGCGTCTATCCTCCCAGTGGATTTGCAGGATCTTGCGGAGGCAGCGCTGGTGGTACTTCTCCAGCGCTTTGAGGTGTCTACTTTATATGGTCCACGTCTCTGAGCCATACAGGAGGGCGGGTATCACTACAGCCCTGTAGACCATAAGGTTGATGCCAGATTTGAGGGCCTGATCTTCTAACACTTTCTTCCTCAGGTGACCGAAGGCTGCGCTGGCACACTGGAGGCGGTGTTGAACCTCGTTGACGATGTCTGCCCTTGCTGATCATAAGCTCCCGAGGTATGGAAAGTGGTCCACGTTGTCCAAGGCCGTGCCGTGAATCTTGATAACTGGGGGGCAGTGCTGTGTGGCGGGGTCAGGTTGGTGGAGGACCTTTGTCTTACGGATGTTTAGTGTAAGGCCCATGCTTTCGTACACCTCGGTGAAGATGTTGACGATTGCTTGGAGTTCAGCCTCTGAATGTGCGCAGACGCAAGCGTCGTCCATGTACTGTAGTTCGACGACAGAGAATGGGATGGTCTTGGATCTAGCCTGAAGGTGACGAAGATTGAACAGGTTCCCACTGGTTCTATAGTTTAGTTTCACTCCAGTGGGGAGCTTGTTGAGCGTGTGGTGAAGCATTGCAGCGAGGAAGATCGAGAAGAGGGTTGGCACGATGATGCAGCCCCGCTTGACCACAGTCCGGACGTGGATTGGGTCTGTGGTGGATCCATTGGTCAGGATCACCACTTTCATGCCATCGTGGAGCAGGCAGAGGGTGGCCACAAACTTTTGATGGCAGTCAAAACGGAGGAGGACGCTCTATTGTCCCTCGCGGTTAACAGTGTCAAAGGCCTTTGTAAGGTCAAAGAAGACCATGTACAAGGGTTGGTGCTGTTCGCTGCATTTCTCTTGTAGTTGTTGTGCTGTAAAGATCATGTCTGTTAGAATCCACACTGTGATTCTGGGAGGAGCTCCTCAGCTACAGGGAGAGAACGGTTGAGGAGGATTCTAATGATGACTTTCCCAGTGGCCGACAACAGGGAGATTTCTCTGTAGTTGCTGCAGCCGGACTTGTCCCCTTTTTTAAAGATGGTCATGATTACTGCATCACTGAGATCTCCCGGCATGTTCTCCTCATTCCAGATGAGAGAAATGAGGTCATGCATTCGTGTCAATTGTGCCTCCGCCATACCTTAGTGCCTCAGTGGGGATTCCATCCACTCCTGATGCCTTGTTGTTCTTGAGCTGACAGATGGCCTTTTCTACCTCGTGCAGGGCTGGGGTTTTGCTGAGATGGTGGCGGGTAGCATGCAGCGGGATGGACTTGAGGACACTTGTGTCAAAGGCAGAGTCTCTATTAAGAAGATCTTCGAAGTGCTGCTTCCAGCGGGTCCTGACTCCATCGGTGTCCTTGATGAGTGTCGCCCCGTTTTTGGCCAGCAGTGGGGTGGGGCCTTGGGTGCTTGGGCCGTAGGTGGTCTTGAAGAATGCCACCTCCATGGAGTCGGTTTTGCCATCAAGAGCGAGCTGGTCGACTGAAGCATAAAGGAGGGCGGGAATCACTATTGCTCTGTAGACCATGACCTTGGTGCCAGGTTTGAGATTTTGTTCTTCAAACCCTCTTTTCCTCAGGCGATCGAAGGCTGCACTGGCACACGGTGTTGGGTTTCATCATTGATGTCTGCCCCCGCCGACAGGAGGCTCCCAAGATATGGAAAGTGGTCCACGCTGTCTAAGGTCTCATCATGGATCTTGATAATCGGGGGGGGGCAGCACTGTGAGGCGGGGGCAGGTTGGTAGAGATCCTTTGTCTTTAATGTAAGACCCAGACTCTCGTATGCTTCAGTGAAGGTGTCAACGATGGTTTGGAGTTCAGCCTCTGAGTGTGCGCAAACATAAGTGTCATCTGCACAATGTAACTCAATGACAGAGGATGGGACAACCTTAGTGATCGACTGGAGGCGATGGAGGTTGAACAATTTCCCATTCATCCTGGATTAACTCCACTCCAGTGGGGAGCTTGTTAAAGGTGAGATGAAGCATTGCAGCGAGGAAGATTGAGAAGAGCGATGGTGCGATGACACAGCCTTGCTTGACCCCGGTCTGCACTTGTATTGGGCCTGTGGTAGATCTGTTGGTAAGAATCACGGTTTGCATGTCATCGTGAAGCAGGTGGAGGATGCTGACAAATTTTTAAGGACAGCAGAATGTGAGAAGGACGCTCCATAATCCCTCACGGTTGACAGAGTCAAAGGCCTTTGTGAGGTCAAAGAAGGCCATGTACAGAGGTTGTTGCTGCTCCTTACATTTTTCTTAGATTTGCCGCGCAGTGAAGATCATGTCCATTGTGCCCTTTGGTGGGTGGAATCCATATTGCAACTCTGGGAGGAGCTCTTCAGCCACTGGGAGGAGACGATTGAGGAGGATTCTTGCGATAATTTTCCCTGTGGCAGACAGCAGGGAAACTCCTCTGTAATTACCGCAATTGATCTTGTCACCTTTCTTGAAAATGGTAACGATTACAGCATCTCTGAAATCCTCTCCTCCATCCAGATAAGGGTGATGAGGTCATGGATTCGCTCCAAGAGTACTTCGCTGCTGTGCTTTAGTACTTTAAGTGCTAATTATGGTGGATTTGAGGGCAGATTTCTTTGCAGCATTGTTTCTGTTGCCTTGTTATTATTAAATAAGGAGAGCGAGGTGGCGAGGGAGAGAGGTTTAGGGAGGCAATACGTCCACAAACTTTACAGCATGGGTCAATCTTTAATGAGCAGTAGAGGAACTATGAGTGTTGTTTTTCCCCTTTGCTAGCCAAAGCACACTGTTGTCAATGATAGTGCTCCCACCATTGCCTTAGTTGAGAGCAGCAAACTCTCAAGAGAACAGTGATGAATGTGAGGCTGAAATTTGCCGTCGGAGGCTTCCCGTGGGCAATTGCTTCCGACCTGAAACATTTCTACGAAAGTGCCTGGTGGTCCGGGAGGAGCGTGGGATTCCGGTGGGGGGGTCTTCTCACCCCGCGCTATGGAGCGCGCTCCCATCCTCCTTGTTCCCACGCAGGAGGTGCAGTCGCGTGTGACAGCTCAGCCAATCCGGTACAGTATTCTGCAGCTTTCTCATCAATAGCAATGAGAACTCTGTATCTACGAATTCTTGTTGCTATTAATGAGGAAAAAAAAAACAAACACGCTAAACATATATAATAAAAAATAAAAACCAGACCTGACATAATTAAAATTAAAGTTAATAAATATCTTCGAGAAAAAAAAGTTCAGCATTTTTAAAAAGTTTTTTTAATTATAAATGTAACGTATTGGTTAGGGTTTTTAAAAATAATATGCTTTTTAAATTTAATTAAATTATATTTTTTATGATTTTAAACTCTTACGTCTGTAAAAGTAGGCTATACGCCTGCTTTTATCAGGCACAAGAGTTTTGAGGACATTTGGGTAAATAGCACAATCTTGCCTTTGCAAATGTTCTCACACCCGATATGCATTGGATCTGTCAAGCTCCAGCCATGTGCTGAAAACTGGCTTTTGCGATGCCGTCCCGGGTCTGTAGGCATTCAGTATGGACCCGGGGAGGCTGGAATTTCCACACCAATAGCTATAAATGGGGAAGCAATTGGTCCCAGGAATTTCTGCTAGGGTACTAAAGAGACTTTGGTTTTTTGTGAGGTGCTGATGGCCATTACGAGGGACTTGATGAATGTTTGTTTCTGCACATGGCAGCATTTTCGTCATCTGGGCCGCAAATCCTGCTGGCCGCGATTCGTGCGAAAACTCCCAGAGATCGTGATGGGGCATCGTGCTGAAACTTATCACGTGCCTCACTCATGAGTAATGGGCTGAGAGTTTTCAGTGTTTTGGACTGGACCATTCTCTTAATGTCAAGCATTGCGCAGCAATGGGTTGCAAAGCAATGACCTCAGACAGAGGAGCAGCAATGATTTCAGTGGCATTTTCATACATTTTTTTTTCAAATGAGGACACATCACAGTGGCATTTTACTGAGATGTGTCCTATAACAGAACCATCTGTTTCAGTGAAAGAGTGAAGGGAGTGATTGCATTGCACAAAAGCCTATTATTATAGATCAGGACCTGTAGTTATAAACACAATAGCTTCAAAAGATTATGGATGCCTTTGTTAAAATCTAGACTTCCGCTCATCAAACTGTGAGAAATGAAATGTTGACTCAAATACATGGTCCTTTCCTTTCTGTCTCCAACAAGAAAAACATTGGAGAAGGAAATTTAAAACAGAAATGTTTAAGGCTGCATATATGACATTACAAGTCTCGGCAAGAATGAAGATGATTGCCCAGTCAATCACGCTTGCAGTAATCACTGCTGTAGTGACTGATTGATTTTACCTACAATTTCTATCATGTAAATATTCCCCACGCACTGTATTTTTCTGGAGATATAATCCTGCTTTTCTCAGAGTTTCCGATAGTTTTATCACGAGCTCTGCTTGCTGCAGTGTGTAGCAACTCTGTTTAAATAGACACTGTTTGCTGATGGCTCACTAAATAGACTCACTTTGCTTTAAGTCTTGCCGTAAGTCCTGCTCCGCCTCCAGCTCATTGGCTGTCACAGCGATGTCAATACCCACTTTGAAATTTAAAACACAAATGTATTTGCGCCAATGAAAACCCAGTGGTGTTGAAGTGACTCTATGAAGATTAGCAGGTAAATTCCTGTACAGGGATGGTAGCTTAGGGTGGTTATGCCACTGGACTAGTATTCCAGAAGCCTGTACTGATGATCTCAGAGATAGGAGTTCAAATCCCATCACGTCAGCTAGGGAATTTAAATTCGACTAAGTAAAAAAATTTGGATTAAAAAGCTAGTATCAGTAATGTTGACTTTGAAGCTAATGGATTGTTGTAAAAATCCATCTGGTTCACTAATGTCCTTTCGGGAAGGAAATCTGCTGTCTTTACCCAGTCTGGCCTATATGTGACTCCTGACCCACGACAATGTGGTTGACTCATAACTGCCCTCTGAAATGGCCCACCAAGCCATTCAGTTATATAAGGTGACTCTCCACCACCATTAGGGATGGGCAATAAATGCTGGCCTTGCCAGCGATTTCCACACCTGATGAATGAATTTTTAAAAATTGTTTCATTATTTTAACATGGATGCTAACCAAGATTAAAATAAATGGGTTAACAAAACACTCAATTAACAGATCAAGGAATTTCACGGAAGCACCTTGTCAGCGGGGAATGGTTCTTGCGGGCAGTGCATGGTGGCAAACTGCTCAGTGTGTAATCTGTGATTTTCAGCGCATTAATATTAGCGGGAGGAAAATGATGGGTTCTGTGCCTCCTGTGACACGGTGTCTGTGAGTGGAGCTCTCTGATAGCAGTGTGGAATTGGCCTCAAAGCGTTTGAATGTTAACCATCGGATAATGTCATTTCAAGGGCAGTGAGACTTGATGGCCAATATTTGGACCCTTTCTGCACCCCTACCCTACCACACTACTCTGAAATTTCCATTCCTTATCCCAGGGAAGGATTGCCAACTCCAGGGCAATTTTGCAACATTATTATGATGTATAAGTAGGAGGTAAAGGACATTTTAAGATGTTTGCTTTTTGTCCCGCTCCAAAGGTGAGCAGATAATCTAGGCTGACACTCCAGTGCATTACTAAGGGAATGCTACACTATTGGAGATGCCATCTCTTGGATGCGATGTTAAACCGAGGCCTTTTGAGGTGGATGTAAAATATCACACGGCACTATTTTAAAGAAGAGAAGGGGATTTCTCCTTGGCATCCTGGCCAATATTTATCCGTAACTAAAAACAGATTATCTAATCAATATTGCATTGCTATTTGTGGGAGCTAGCTGTGTTGCTGGGTTTCCTACTTTACAACTGTGACAACACTTCATAAAGTACTTCATTGGCTTTAAAGCACTTTGGGATGTCCTGAGGTTGTGTAAAGCCTTATAGAAATGAAAGTCTTTCTTCCTTCTTCAACTGTTCGAAAGATATTCAGGTTCCCACAACAAAGATTAGCTTTCAAGATTTCCTGAAGTGGCTTAGCAAGCCACACGTTGGTATCAAATAGAGGAAGGCCTTCTCAGTGCAACTAAGGATGGGCAATAAAATGCTGGTCTTGCTAGTGATGCCCATATCTTCAGATTGAATTTTGTAAAAATGACCTCCACACCTGACTCTCCGAAATGCACTCCTGTGTTACAAAGCTCTGCAGACAAATTTAACTTGTTAAATTTAACCCTATGCCAGATGAACTGAATTGCTCTATTCCATTTGTATTCCCAATTGTATTTCTCCTGTATTAAGTATCCAATTCAAGATGCTTGCAGAGTATTCAGAACACAAACTTGCATCTGGCCGGGAATTAGATACGACTTTCATTTTTTAAAATTATCCTCCTTACTTTAAACATTGCTCGAATTTGCAACAAACCTACATCAATACTAATAACTCTGCATCAATATTTTGCATCAGAGGTTAATGCATGTGGATCAGAGAACATCATGCTTATCCTGCTCCAGTTGTCAAGGCTGGGCAACTTAATCCAAGTTGAGCACGTAATCCCTTTAGCTATAATAAAAACAGAAAATGCTGGAAACACTCAGCCGGTCAGGCAGCATCTGTGGAGAGAGCAACAGAGTTAACGTTTCGGGTCGATGACCTTTTGTCAGAACTGGAAAAAGTTAGAGATGTAACAGATTTTAAGCAAGTGTCAGGGGCAGGGAAAGAGGGATAGGGAGGAAAGAACAAAAGGGAAGGCCTGTGACAGGATGGAAGGCAGAAGTGATTAAGAGACAAAAGGGATGATGGTGCAAGGCAAAAGGAGATGGTAATAGGACAAGTAAAGAAACAAAAGATGAGTTTAGATAGGGTGTAAATGGGAACGGCAGAATCATCAACAGCTGCCATGTGAGAGCGAGAGAGAGAAAAATACGGGCAGAGGTTATGGTCTGAAATTGTTGAACTCAATATTGAGTCCAGAAGACTGTAAAGTGCCCAATAGTCCCTTTTGCTGTTGGTTGAGGAGGTGACAACATGTGTTTTAGCTTCCTCCCTCTGCTGTTTGCAGGCGGCTCTCTGTTTATAAGTAGGTCTGCCTAATACCAGTGCATGGGGGAGAATACATTGCGATCTACCCCAACCTTGTGTCTTTTGATTGCAACAAGAGTTACTACATGATGCACTGAGATGCTGGACCAGGGGGAAGTGTTCAATGAGAAGTAGGCTGGAACGTGCCATTGGGAATTTGGCATTCTCCTATGTTCTTTGGTCTTGTTTTGGGGCCTTGCTGCAAGCTTACAGAACATGCTGGGATCATCTGCGCAGGACATATTCAGAAACCTTAGCTGTGGATGGAGTAACAGTGCAGGTTCACAAAATAGAGGTTTGTCTCTGACCTCAGTCCTGATCAAGAAGCCACTCAGGTCGGCAATGTTTGTGGGGTTTTTTCGCCGATTCCCTGGAGTAATCAGGATGCTCAGCAGTCTCACGGGTTTCAAACTCGTCTCTGATTTTGCTAGTGGCCATTGCAGCTGAAGTAGACCCTTGGTTTGAATCCTTTCACTAGGTTCTGCTTCTTATTTGGTTGGCCTGGCCTGGAATGCATTGTGTCGATGTGAGGGGCAGGGGAACTGGTGATGTTTGTGAGATTGGATTCTCTTTCTTTCCTCGGTAAAGATTGTGAGGCTCTTATCACTAGATTACAACAACAACAACTTGCATTTATATAGCGCCTTTGACATAGTACAGCATCCCAAGGCGCTTCACAGGAGCGTTACAAGATGAGGAAGGCATTTCGGTCTATCTTAAGCTCACCTATCCAGAAGGAAAGTCTACAGTTCTCTCATCACATAACCCAGCTGACCTTTGAATGAATCTAAGGTTCTCACCTCCAGTAACCTGGTCAGAAGACTGTTTGAAGCATTGATCACGCTTTGTGTGAAAAAATACTTTCAGATATCAGTCCTAAGTTCTCTTTAGTTTGAACCCAGGTCTCGTTGTCCTATTGTCAGAGCTTAACTTGAAGTAAAACTCAGGTTGACATTTTCCATACACTTCTAAAAGGCCTTTGTTATCCTGTGTTACTGGAGCTCTGTTGCATAGACCTCGATGTTGGGTTAACCTTTTCTTTTCTTTTTGTTTCTTCTATCTGATGAGTCGATGGGAACTACAACACTGGATGGGCACCTTTTATTCAGTTAGTTGCAAATGTCATTGAAACTGTACTTTAACTTTTAATGAAATCTAGGATAGAAGACTTATGGCATATATGCTATCATAGTCTGACAGACCTAACAGTCCAAAATGGGGCATCAATGAGATATTGTGGGCCATCAGCAGCAACAGAATTGTATACAGTTTGTAACCTTCTGACCCGGTACATCCCTCACTCCTCCAACACCATCAAGCTGGAAGATGAACCCTGGTTCCATGGGAAGTGTAGAATTGCAAACCAGGCCTATGCTATAATGAGATGCCAATCTAAATGCTAAACACAAAAGGTAGCAGGCTGTAGAGAAAGCTAAGCCAACAGATGAGAGCAATGCTGTGTAGTTGAGACTGGTACTGGACAAACAGGCAACTAACAGGAAGGGGAGGCTCCTTTAACAAGGAACTGTCGGGATAGACTGAACAGGCTGGGGCTCTTTTTCTCTTAGAAAAAATAAGTCTGAGGGGTGACCTAATAAAGGTCCTTAAAATTATGAAAGGGTTTGATAGAGGACATGTAGAGAAGATGTCTCCACTTGCGGGGGGCCATAAATATAAGATAGTCACTAATAAATCAAATGAAGAATTCAGGAGAAACTTCTTTACCCAGAGAGTGGTTAGAATGTGGAAGCCACTACCACGTGGAATAGTTAAGGCGCATAGTATTAAGGAGAGGCTAGATAAGTACATGAGGGAGAAAGGAATAGAATGTTATGTTGATAGGGTGGGAGGAGGCTCGTGTGGAGCATAAACACCGGCAGAGATCAGTTGGGCTGAATGACCTGCTTCTGTTTTTTAAATTTATTCATTCACGGAACGTGGACATTGCTGGCAAAGCCAACATTTATTGCCCATCCCTAATTGCCCTTGAGAACATAAGAACATAAGAATTAGAAGCAGGAGTAGGCCATTCGGCCATTTGAGCCTGCTCCCCCATTTAATAAGATCAGGCTGATCTTTTACCTCAACTCCACTTTCCTGCACTGTTCCCATATCCCTTAATTCTCGGTGGTGAGCTTCCTTCTTGAACTGCAGCAGTCGGTGTGGTGAAGGTACTCCCACAGTGCTGTTAAGGAGGGAGTTCCAGGATTTTCATCCAGCGACGATGAAGGAACGGCGACATATTTCCAAGTCAGAATGGTGCATGACTTGGAGGGGTACTTGGAGGTGGTGGTGTTCCCATGCTCCTGCTGCCCTTGTCCTTCTAGATGGTAGAGGTCATGGGTTTGGGAGGTGCGGTCGAAGAAGGCTTGGCAAGTTTCTGCAGTGCATCTTGTAGATGGTACACATTGCAGCCATGGTGTGGTGGTGGAGGGAGTGAATGTTGAAAGTGGAAGATGGGGTGCTAATCTAATGGAGAGCACCATCATCACAAGGCCTATAGTGGTTCAAGGACAAGGTCCACACCACCTTCTTGGGGGTAAGTAGGGATGGGCAATAAATGCCGGTCTTGCCAACGTCGCCCACATCCCGAGAACGAATTAAACAAATATGCAAGTGCAGAAAAAGGTGATTGGGAAAAGAACCAAAGGCAACACGAGGAAAAGTTTGTTTATGCAATGAATGATTAGGATTTGGAATGCACTGCCTGATAGGGTGCCGGATACAGATTCAATAGTAGCCTTCAAAAGGGAATTGGATAAATACTTGAAGAAGGAAAAAAAAAAGCAGGGATAGGGGGAAAGAGCGGGTGAGTGGGACTAACTGGATTGGTCTTGGAAAGAGATTCGATAGGCCGAATGGCCTCCTTTTGTGCTGTACTATTCTATGATCCCATGATTCTCCGTGACTATGAGTAGATATTTTAATCAAGTTTGTTTAACTATCCATTCCATTCCTAGGATTTTATTAAGTAAGAATACACAATGAAACAGGAACATTCTATGGCACCCACAGCCTCTCACAGTGTTGTGGAAATGTCACGATTGACTGCGATGAGGGAATCAATCTCCTATGGTTCATGGTAATTGCACTGCCTAGTTAGGAACTGAGCCACACAGATCAGGGAGGTCCCATGTCCCATCCCAGATCTGCACTGAGTTAGCTGACCTCAGAACGAGTTGACCGAATGGCTTGTTTATGTGCTGTAAATTCGATATAGTTCTATATAAATGTTCCCACTGGTGGGCAAATTGGTACCAAGAACTGTTGGCTGAAGAACAAAAAGGAAAGGAATTTGGCTGAGAGTAGACAGGTCCAGTTGAATTCTCTTTAATTCTCCACTCCCACTCCAACCTCTCTGTCCTCGGCTTCCTACAATGTTCCAACCAAATTCAATGTAAGCTCAAAGATTCTTTTGTTTAGGCACTTTACAGCCTTCTGGACTCAACATTGAGTTCGACAATTTCAGACCATAACCCCTGCCTCTATTTTTTCACATGGCAGCTGTTGATGTTTCTGCCATTCCCATTTACAGTTCTTTTAGACTCAGATTTTGTTTCTTTACTTGTCCCTTTTGCCTTGAACCATCATCCAGGGCCTGATGATCTGCATCCCAGAGTACTAAAAGAGATAGCCATGGAAATAGTGAATGCATTGATTGTCATCTTCCAAAATTCTATAGATTATGGAACAGTTCCTGCAGATTGGAGGGTGGCAAATGTAACCCCACTATTTAAAAAAGGAGGAGAGAGAAAACAGGGAACTACAGACCAGTTAGCCTAACATCAGTAGTAGTAGGGAAAATGCTAGAGTCTATTATAAAGGATGTGATAACGGCACACTTAGATAATATCAACGGGATTGGACAAAGTCAACATGGATTTATGAAAGGAAAATCATGTTTGACAAACCGACTGAAGTTTTTGCGGATGTAATTGATAGAAAGAATAGATAAGGGAGAACCAGTGGATGTAGTGTATTTGGATTTTCAGAATGCCTTTGTTAAAGTCCCACATAAGAGGTTAGTGTGCAAAAGTAAAGCACATAGGATTGGGGGTAATGTATTGGCATGGATTGAAAATTGGTTAACTGACAGGAAACAGAGAGTAGGAATAAACGGGTCTTTTTCAGGGTGGCAGGCAATGACTAGTGGGGTACCACAGGGATCAGTACTTGGGCCCCAGCTATTCACAATATATAAATGATTTGGATGAGGGAACCAAATGTAATATTTCCAAGTTTGCTGATGACACAAAACTAGGTGGGATTGTGAGGAGAATGCAAAGAAGCTGCAAGGTGATTTAGATAGGTTGAGTGAGTGGGCAAACACATGGCAAATGCAGTATAATGTGGATAAATGTGAAGTTATCCACTTTGGTAGGAAAAACATAAGGACAAAGTATTATTTAAATGGTGATAGCTTTGGAAATGTCGATGTACAGAGGGACCTGGGTGTCCTTGTACACAAGTCATTGAAAGCAAACATGCAGGTGCAGCAAGCAGTTAGGAAGGCAAATGGTATGTCGGTCTTCATTGCAAGAGGATTTTCATACAGGAGCAAGGATGTCTTTCTACAATTATACAGGGTCTTGGTGAGACCACAATATTGTGTGCAGTTTTTGTCTCTTTACCTAAGAAAGGATATACTTGCCATAGAGGGAGTGCAACGAAGGTTCACCAGACTGATTCCTGGGATGGCAGGACTGTCGCATGAGGAGAGATTGGGTCGACTAGGCCTGTATTCACCAGCGTTTAGAAGAATGAGAGGGGATCTCATTGAAACGTATAAAATTCTGACTGGGCTGGATAGACTGGATGCGGGGAGGGTGTTTCCCCTGGCTGGGAAGTCTAGAACAAGGGGTCACAGTCTCAGGATACAGGGTAGGAAATGTAGGACCGAGATGAGGAGAAATTTCTTCAGGATGGTGAACCTGTGGAATTCTCTACCACAGAAGGCTGTAGAGGCGAAGTCACTGAATATATTTAAGAAGGAGATAGATAGATTTCTAGACACAAAAAGCATCAAGGGGTATGGGGAGAAAGTGGGAATATGGTGTTGAGATGGAGGATCAGCCATGATCATATGGAATGGCGGTGCAGGCTCGAAGGACTCCGGCAAGAGTAAATATAGATTTTAAATTGTAATGATGCAAATTATAATTATAAATCTCTCGGATTGAAATTAAGCTTGTTATTCTTGTCTCTAATGGCAGTTGGTCATTATCCCACCATTCACATCCTATCTCGACTAATGTTTTTTTAACTCCTGGCATTAGCATTTGAATTTGGGCCATCATCCCTTTTGTCTCTCCAATCTCTCCTGTCTTCCAACCGATCACAGACCTTCCCTTTTGTTCTTTCTTCCCCTCCCCCTTTCAGTGCTTGTTAAGAATCTGCTCTTTTCGAACATTCACCAGTTCTGATGAAGGGTCATCGACCCGAAACGTTAACTCTGCTTCCTCTCCACAGATGCTGCCTGACCTGCTGAGCTTTCCAGCATTTTCTGTTTTTATTTCGGAAGGGCAATTAGCGCTGGAGGACATTTTTTCCCCCAAAACAGTGAAAATCAATCAATTGGCCGCTGCAACTATCGCAGCGATAATCGCGGGGAAAAGGCGGTAAGCTTTCTGTCGGCACTGAATTTCAGCCCCATTATATCTCTAACTTTTCCCAGTTCTGATGAAAGGTCATCGACCTGAAAGGTTAACTCTGTTTCTCTCTCCACAGATGCTGCCTGACCTGTTGAGTATTTCCAGCATTTTCTGTTTCTATTCTAGTTGAAGCTCGAGCAGTGACACATGTAGAATGGGAGGAATGTCCTCCTGCAGTGTTTTAACTACGATGACTTGGCTAGGATGGCAGTAAGTGCACTACAATTAGCCTCAGTTCCACCTGAACTCAGGAGGGAAGAAAAATACCCAAACCATAATCAGCCTGGGCTCCTGAGGGAAAAAGTCGGTGCGTAACTGTGGAGGGCTGTGACTGTCAAAAAAATAAACAGGCTGCCCAGGCCCACTGTGTGGGTTGCAAAATGGTCACTTAGATTGGGCACTTCAGGGAGCCGTGCGTCTGTGGAACTGTAGCCGAGGAGTTCATAACATAAGAACATAAGAAATAGGAGCAGGAGTAGGCCATATGGCCCCTCGAGCCTGCTCCGCCATTCAATAAGATCATGGCTGATCTGATCATGGACTCAGCTCCACTTCCCCGCCTGCTCCCCATAACCTCTTGTCCCCTTATCGGTTAAGAAACTGTCTATTTCTGTCTTAAATTTATTCAATGTCCCAGCTTCCACAGCTCTCTGAGGCAGCAAATTCCACAGATTTACAACCCTCTGATAGAAGATATTTCTCTTCATCTCTGTTTTAAATGGGCAGCCCCTTATTCTAAGATCATGCTCTCTAGTTCTAGTCTGCCCCATCAGTGGAAACATCCTCTCTGCATCCACCTTGTCAAGCCCCCTCATAATCTTATATGTTTCAATAAGATCACCTCTCATTCTTCTTAACTCCAATGAGTAGAGGCCCAACCTACTCAACCTTTCCTCATAAGTCAACCCCCTTATCCCTGGAATCAACCTAGTGAACCTTCGCTGAACTGCTTCTACTGTGTTCCTAACACAGATGAGGCTGCAAACAGGGAGGTTAAAGTAACAGTGACCTCAGTCTTTAATAAGACACTCCAGAGTGAGGAATAGGCCTGAGGGACCGGCTTATATACAGTGCTCCCAAGGGATGCTGGGATCCCTTGGGACTTCAGGGGATGAGCTCCCTGGTGGCGGAACATGGGAGTGCATGCTTTACAGATACACAACATCACTCCCCCCGCCAAAGTCAAAGTGAAAACTATTTACAAGGTGAGGCAGTCGGGAGCCTTTCTTTCCCTGGTGGACCGCTTCGGTACAAATGTCTGTTCTGGTGTGTTGGCTGTGCCCTCGCTGGGCTGGCGTGTCGTTGGCCCTGCAGGGCTGCTAGGTGAGCCTGGCCTTGCTGGGCTGTTGGGCGTGATGGGTTCGATTTGTTGGTCCGGCGTGGTGTCGTTGATCCTTTGAGTGTGTGTTGTGCGCTCGAAAAAGGTGGTGCCTGCTGTGGGTTGTTCAGGGCAGTCTGTGAACTGCAGCCTCGTTTGGTCCAGGTGCTTTCTGCAAATTTGTCCATTGTCTAGTTTGACTACAAACACCCTACGCCCTTCTTTAGCTATCATCGTGCCCGCGATCCACTTGGGACCATGTCCATACTTTAGCACATACACAGGGTCATTCAGATCAATTTCCCGTGACACAGTGGTGCAACCATCGTTTACATTTTGTTGCTGCCGCCTGCTCTCTACCTGATCATGCAGGTTGGGGTAAACCAGCGAGAGTCTGGTTTCAAGTGTTCTTTTCATGAGTAGCTCAGCCGGGGGCACCCCTGTGAGCGAGTGGGGTCTCGTGCGGTAGCTGAGCAGTACTCGGGACAGGCGGGTTTGGTGTGAGCCTTCTCTGACTTGTTTAAGGCCCTGTTTGATGGTTTGTACTGCCCACTCTGCCTGCCCATTGGAGGCTGCTTTAAACGGGGCCGAGGTGACATGTTTGATCCCATTGCGGGTCATGAATTCTTTAAATTCGGCACTGGTGAAACATGGCCCGTTGTCACTGACCAGTATGTCAGGCAGGCCGTGGGTGGCAAACATGGCCCTCAGGCTTTCAATGGTGGCGGTGGCGGTGCTTCCCGACATTATTTCACATTCAATCCATTTTGAAAAAACATCCACTACCACCAGGAACAATTTTACCAAGAAACGGGCCCGCATAGTCGACATGGATCCTCGACCATGGTCTGGAGGGCCAGGACCACAAACTTAGTGGTGCCACTCTTGGCGCGTTGCTCAACTGAGCACACACGCTGCATTGCCATACACAGGACTCTAAGTCAGAGTCGATACCGGGTCACCACACGTGGGATCTGGCTATTGCTTTCATCATTACTATACCCGGGTGTATGCTGTGGAGATCCGAGATGAACATCTCCCAGCCCTTTTTTGGTAGCACTACACAGTTACCCCACAACAGGCAGTCTGCTTGAATGGACAGCTCGTCCTTTCGCCACTGGAACAGCTTGATTGGCTCTTGCATTTCAATGGGGATGCTGGCCCAGCTCCCATGCAGTTTTTTACTGGGGACAGCAGAGGATCTTGGCTGGTCCAAGTCCTAATCTGGCGGGCCGTGACAGGTGATTTATCATTTTCAAATGCTTCCATGACCATCAATAAGTCTGCGGGCTGCACCACCATCAATAAGGTTGCAGGCTGCGCCATTTCCACTCCTGTGATGGGCAATGAGAGAGGATTAATTAGCAATCTCGTTGTGCGAGGCCCCTTGGGGAAGAGTGACCATAATATGGTGAAATTCTGCATTAGGATGGAGAATGAAACAGTTAATTCAGAGATCATGGTCCAGAACATAAAGAAGGGTAACTTTGAAGGTATGAGGCGTGAATTGGCTAGGATAGATTGGTGAATGATACTGAAGGGGTTGACTGTGGATGGGCAATGGCAGACATTTAGAGACCGCATGGATGAACTACAACAATTGTACATTCCTGTCTGGCGTAAAAATAAAAAAGGGAAGGTGGCTCAACCGTGGCGATCAAGGGAACTCAGGGATAGTATTAAAGCCAAGGAAGTGGCATACAAATTGGCCAGAAATAGTAGCGAACCCGGGGACTGGGAGAAATTTAGAACTCAGCAGAGGAGGACAAAGGGTTTGATTAGGGCAGGGAAAATGGAGTACGAGAAGAAGCTTGCAGGGAACATTAAGACGGATTGCAAAAGTTTCTATAGATATGTAAAGAGAAAAAGGTTAGTAAAGACAAACGTAGGTCCCCTGCAGTCAGAATCAGGGGAAGTCATAACGGGGAACAAAGAAATGGCGGACCAATTGAACAAGTACTTTGGTTCGGTATTCACTGAGGAGGACACAAACAACCTTCCGGATATAAAAGGGGTCGGAGGGTCTAGTAAGGAGGAGGAACTGAGGGAAATCCTTATTAGTCAGGAAATTGTGTTGGGGAAACTGATGGGATTGAAGGCCGATAAATCCCTGGGGGCTGATGGACTGCATCCCAGAGTACTTAAGGAAGTGGCCTTGGAAATAGTGGATGCATTGACAGTCATTTTCCAACATTCCATTGACTCTGGATCAGTTCCTATGGAGTGGAGGGTAACCAATGTAACCCCACTTTTTAAAAAAGGAGGGAGAGAGAAAGCAGGGAATTATAGACCGGTCAGCCTGACATCGGTAGTGGGTAAAATGATGGAATCAATTATTAAGGATGTCATAGCAGTGCATTTGGAAAGAGGTGACATGATAGGTCCAAGTCAGCATGGATTTGTGAAAGGGAAATCATGCTTGACAAATCTTCTGGAATTTTTTGAGGATGTTTCCAGTAGAGTGGACAAGGGAGAACCAGTTGATGTGGTATATTTGGACTTTCAGAAGGCTTTCGACAAGGTCCCACACAAGAGATTAATGTGCAAAGTTAAAGCACATGGGATTGGGGGTAGTGTGCTGACATGGATTGAGAACTGGTTGTCAGACAGGAAGCAAAGAGTAGGAGTAAATGGGTACTTTTCAAAATGGCAGGCAGTGACGAGTGGGGTACCGCAAGGTTCTGTGCTGGGGCCCCAGCTGTTCACATTGTACATTAATGATTTAGATGAGGGGATTAAATGTAGTATCTCCAAATTTGCGGATGACACTAAGTTGGGTGGCAGTGTGAGCTGCGAGGAGGATGCTATGAGGCTGCAGAGCGACTTGGATAGGTTAGGTGAGTGGGCAAATGCATGGCAGATGAAGTATAATGTGGATAAATGTGAGGTTATTCACTTTGGTGGTAAAAACAGAGAGACAGACTATTATCTGAATGATGACAGATTAGGAAAAGGGGAGGTGCAAAGAGACCTGGGTGTCATGGTACATCAGTCATTGAAGGTTGGCATGCAGGTACAGCAGGCGGTTAAGAAAGCAAATGGCATGTTGGCCTTCATAGCGAGGGGATTTGAGTACAGGGGCAGGGAGGTGTTGCTACAGTTGTACAGGGCCTTGGTGAGGCCACACCTGGAGAATTGTGTACAGTTTTGGTCTCCTAACCTGAGGAAGGACATTCTTGCTATTGAGCGAGTGCAGCGAAGGTTCACCAGACTGATTCCCGGGATAGTGGGACTGACCTATCAAGAAAGACTGGATCAACTGGGCTTGTATTCACTGGAGTTCAGAAGAATGAGAGGGGACCTCATAGAAACGTTTAAAATTCTGATGGGGTTAGACAGGTTAGATGCAGGAAGAATGTTCCCAATGTTGGGGAAGTCCAGAACCAGGGGACACAATCTAAGGATAAGGGGTAAGCCATTTAGGACCGAGATGAGGCGGAATTTCTTCACCCAGAGACTGGTGAACCTGTGGAATTCTCTACCACAGAAAGTTGTTGAGGCCAGTTCACTGAATATATTCAAAAAGGAGTTAGATGAAGTCCTTACTACTAGGGGAATCAAGGGGTATGGTGAGAAAGCAGGAATGGGGTACTGAAGTTGCATGTTCAGCCATGAACTCATTGAATGGCGGTGCAGGCTGGAAGGGCCTATGTATCTATGTAATGGTAGCCGACTGAGAGCATCCGCACAGTTCTCGGTGCCTGGTCTGTGGCGGATGGTATAGTTATATGCTGATAGCGCGAGTGCCCACCTTTGTATGCGGGCTGAGGCATTAGTATTTATCCCCTTGTTTTAGCGAACAGGGATGTGAGGGACTTGTGATTGGTTTCCAGCTCAAATTTGAGGCCGAGCAGGTACTGATGCATTTTCTTTACCTCAAACACACACGCTAATGCCTCTTTCTCAATCATGCTGTAGGCCCTCTCGGCCTTAGACAATCTCCTGGAAGCATAGGCGACAGGTTGCAACTTCCCCGCAATGTTAGCTTGTTGTGATACAACCCGACTCCGTATGACGACGTGTCACATGCTAGCACGAGTCTTTTACACGGGTTATACAATACATAGAAACATAGAAACATAGAAAATAGGTGCAGGAGCAGGCCATTCAGCCCTTCTAGCCTGCACCGCCATTCAATGAGTTCATGGCTGAACATGAAACTTCAGTACCCCATTCCTGCTTTCACGCCATACCCCTTGATCCCCCGAGTAGTAAGGACTTCATCTAACTCCCTTTTGAATATATTTAGTGAATTGGCCTCAACTACTTTCTGTGGTAGAGAATTCCACAGGTTCACCACTCTCTGGGTGAAGAAGTTTCTCCTTATCTCGGTCCTAAATGGCTTACCCCTTATCCTTAGACTGTGACCCCTGCTTCTGGACTTCCCCAACATTGGGAACATTCTTCCTGCATCCAACCTGTCCAAATCCGTCAGAATTTTAAACGTTTCTATGAGGTCCCCTCTCACTCTTCTGAACTCCAGTGAATACAAGCCCAGTTGATCCAGTCTTTCTTGATAGGTCAGTCCCACCATCCCGGGAATCAGTCTGGTGAATCTTCGCTGCACTCCCTCAATAGCAAGAATGTCCTTCCTCAAGTTAGGAGACCAAAACTGTACACAATACTCCAGGTGTGGCCTCACCAAGGCCCTGTACAACTGTAGCAACACCTCCCTGCCCCTGTACTCAAATCCCCTCGCTATGAAGGCCAACATGCCATTTGCTTTCTTAACCGCCTGCTGTACCTGCATGCCAACCTTCAATGACTGATGTACCATGACACCCAGGTCTCGTTGCACCTTCCCTTTTCCTAATCTGTCACCATTCAGATAATAGTCTGTCTCTCTGTTTTTACCACCAAAGTGGATAACCTCACATTTATCCACATTATACTTCATCTGCCACGCATTTGCCCACTCACCTAACCTATCCAAGTCACTCTGCAGCCTCATAGCATCCTCCTCGCAGCTCACACTGCCACCCAACTTAGTGTCATCTGCAAATTTGGAGATACTACATTTAATCCCCTCGTCTAAATCATTAATGTACAATGTAAACAACTGGGGCCCCAGCACAGAACCCTGCGGTACCCCACTAGTCACTGCCTACCATTCCGAAAAGTACCCATTTACTCCTACTCTTTGCTTCCTGTCTGACAACCAGTTCTCAATCCACGTCAGCACACTACCCCCAATCCCATGTGCTTTAACTTTGCACATTAACCTCCTGTGTGGGACCTTGTCGAAAGCCTTCTGAAAGTCCAAATATATCACATCAACTGGTACTCCTTTGTCCACTTTATTGGAAACATCCTCAAAAAATTCCAGAAGATTTGTCAAGCATGATCTCCCTTTCACAAATCCATGCTGACTTGGACCTATCATGTCACCATTTTCCAAATGCGCTGCTATGACATCCTTAATAATTGATTCCATCATTTTACCCACTACTGAGGTCAGGCTGACCGGTCTATAATTCCCTGCTTTCTCTCTCCCTCCTTTTTTAAAAAGTGGGGTTACGTTGGCTACCCTCCACTCGATAGGAACTGATCCAGAGTCAATGGAATGTTGGAAAATGACTGTCAATGCATCCGCTATTTCCAAGGCCACCTCCTTAAGTACTCTGGGATGCAGTCCATCAGGCCCTGGGGATTTATCGGCCTTCAATCCCATCAATTTCCCCAACACAATTTCCCGACTAATAAAGATTTGCCTCAGTTCCTCCTCCTTACTAGACCCTCTGACCCCTTTTATATCCGGAAGGTTGTTTGTGTCCTCCTTAGTGAATACTGAACCAAAGTACTTGTTCAATTGGTCCGCCATTTCTTTGTTCCCCGTTATGACTTCCCCTGATTCTGACTGCAGGGGACCTACGTTTGTCTTTACTAACCTTTTTCTCTTTACATACCTATAGAAACTTTTGCAATCCGCCTTAATGTTCCCTGCAAGCTTCTTCTCGTACTCCATTTTCCCTGCCCTAATCAAACCCTTTGTCGTCTTCTGCTGAGTTCTAAATTTCTCCCAGTCCCCAGGTTCACTGCTATTTCTGGCCAATTTGTATGCCATTTCCTTTGCTTTAATACTATCCCTGATTTCCCTAGATAGCCACGGTTGAGCCACCTTCCCTTTTTTATTTTTACGCCAGACAGGAATGTACAATTGTTGTAATTCATCCATGCGGTCTCTAAATGTCTGCCATTGCCCATCCACAGTCAACCCCTTAAGTATCATTAGTCAATCTATCTTAGACAATTCATGCCTCATACCTTCAAACTTACCCTTCTTTAAGTTCTGGACCATGGTCTCCGAATTAACTGTTTCATTCTCCATCCTAATGCAGAATTCCACCATATTATGGTCACTCTTCCCCAAGGGGCCTCGCACAATGAGATTGCTAATTAATCCTCTCTCATTACACAACACCCAGTCTAAGATGGCCTCCCCCCTCGTTGGTTCCTCGACATATTGGTCTAGAAAACCATCCCTTATGCACTCCAGGAAATCCTCCTCCACCGTATTGCTTCCAGTTTGGCTGGCCCAATCTATGTGCATATTAAAGTCACCCATTATAACTGCTGCACCTTTATTGCATGCACTCCTAATTTCCTGTTTGATGCCCTCCCCAACATCACTACTACTGTTTGGAGGTCTGTACACAACTCCCACTAACGATTTTTGCCCTTTAGTGTTCTGCAGCTCTACCCATATAGATTCCACATCATCCAAGCTAATGTCTTTCCTTACTATTGCATTAATCTCCTCTTTAACCAGCAATGCTACCCCACCTCCTTTTCCTTTTATTCTATCCTTCCTGAATGTTGAATACCCTTGGATGTTGAGTTCCCAGCCCTGATCATCCTGGAGCCACGTCTCCGTAATCCCAATCACATCATATTTGTTAACATCTATTTGCACAGTTAATTCATCCACTTTATTGCGGATACTCCTTGCATTAAGACACAAAGCCTTCAGGCTTGCTTTTTTAACACCCTTTGTCCTTTGAGAATTTTGCTGTACAGTGGCCCTTTTTGTTCTTTGCCTTGGGTTTCTCTGCCCTCCACTTTTCCTCATCTCCTTTCTGTCTTTTGCTTTTGCCTCATTTTTGTCTCCCTCTGTCTCCCTGCATAGGTTCCCATCCCCCTGCAATATTAGTTTAACTCCTCCCCAACAGCACTAGCAAACACTCCCCCTAGGACATTGGTTCCGGTCCTGCCCAGGTGCAGACCGTCCGGTTTGTACTGGTCCCACCTCCCCCAGAACCGGTTCCAATGCCCCAAGAATTTGAATCCCTCCCTGCTGCACCACTGCTCAAGCCATGTATTCATCTGCGCTATCCTGCGATGCCTACTCTGACTAGCATGCAGCTTGTTGGAGCATAAAATGTTTCTGGCTTTCTCAAAAGCAATTGCTTGATTTTTTTCCCCATATCGAATTCTCACCTTTGCGCAATAACACATGTAGTGCCTTAACCCTGGTAGGAAGTTACCAAAATAGTTGAGGACCCCAGGAACGACCGCAGCTCTGTGATGTTCTGTGGCCTGGGCGCGTTCCTGATAGCCTCTTTCTTGGCGTCTGTGGGCCGAATGTCGTCCGCCGTGATCTTTCTCCCCAAAAACTCCACTTCTGTTGCCATGGAGACGCATTTTGACCTCTTCAGCTGCAGCCCTACACGATCCAGTCACTGGAAAACCTCCTCCAGGTATTGTAGGTGCTCAACGGTGTCCAGACCCATGACCAATATGTCGTCCTGAAAGACCATGTGTAGGCTCTCCATGTTTCTCTGGAAGATCGCTGCAGCTGACCGAATTCCAAACGGGCATCTGTTGTAGATGAACAGGCCCTTGTGCGTGTTGATGCAGGTGAGGCCCTTCGAAGACTCCTCCAGCTCCTGCGTCACGTAGGCCGAAGTCAGGTCGAGCTTGGTGAACGTCTTGCCTCCTGCCAACGTCGCAAATAGGTCGTCTGCCTTAGGTCGTGGGTATTGGTCCTGTAGCAAGAAATGATTAATAGTTACTTTATAATCGCCGCAAATCCTGACCGTGCCATCACTTTTGAGTATGGGAACAATTGGGCTGGCCCACTCGCTGAATTCCACTGGGGAGATGATGCCCTCGCGTTGCAGCCTGTCCAGCCCGACTTCCACTCTCTCTCTCATCATGTGAGGTACGCTCGTGCCTTGTGGTGAACGGGTCGTGCCTCTGGGACCAAGTGGACCCGCACCTTCGCCCAGGAAAAGTTTCCAGTACCTGGCTCAAAGAGGGAAGGAAATTTGTTAAGAACCTGGGTACATGAGGCCTCATCGACATGTGATAGCGCTCGGATGTCATTCCAGTTCCAGCGGTTTTTGCCCAGCCAGCTCCTTCCAAGCAGTATGGGGCCATCGCCCGGGACAATCGAGAGTGGCAGTTCGTGCACCGTGCCCTCGTAGGTGACCTTGATCATGGCGCTGCCCAGGACAGCGGTAAGCTCTTTGGTGTGGATGGGGCTCAGGGCTGGTCTGAATGCTTTGTTGCACCACAGTCTCTCAAACATCTTTTTACTCATGATGGATTGACTAGCGTGTCCAGTGCCATGGCTACAGGTATGCCATTCAATTTTACGTTTAGCATTATAGGTGGACATTTCGTCGAAAATGTGTGCACCCCGTGTACTTCAGCATCTGCCTCCTCTCTCTGAGGCTCAAAATTGCTTTGATCCATCATGGACCGATCTTCCTCTGCCACATGGTGGTTAGCAGGTTTTGCAGAGCTTGCAGCTCGTTTGCAAGCATGTTGGATGTGCCCCATTGTTCCACAGCTCTTGCAAACATACCCTTTGAAGCTGCATGAATAGACTAAATGGAAGCCTCCACAACGCCAACAAGGTCTGAATTGCCTTACATTCATCCTTTGTTGGGGATTCTGAGTCATCTGGGTCACCTGAGGCTTGCTAGCAGTTGTAGACTCGTGGGTTCTGCCCTGTACATTTCTGCTCGCCAATACAGTTCCAGTTAATTTATGAACATTGCTAGCACTTGTGTGCTGAGAGATTTGTTTGGTGTTGTCACTGGTGGACATAAACGCCTCTGCTATCACAATGACCTTACTGAGGGTCGGTGTCTCTGCAGTCAAAAGTTTTCGTAGGATGTTCTCATGGCCAATGCGCCCAGTACAAAAAAGTCTCTGAGCATTTGCTCCAGGTAGCCATCAAACTCATATTGTCCTGCAAGTCGCCTTAGCTCGGCGACGTAACTTGCCACTTCCTGACCTTCAGATCGCTGGCATGTGTAGAATCGATACCGTGCCATCAGCACGCTCTCCCTCAGGTTAAGATGCTCCCAAACCAGTGTACACAGCTCCTCATACGACTTATCTGTGGGTTTCACCGGAGCCAGAAGATTCTTCATGAGGCTGTAGGTCGGTGCCCCGCAGACTGTGAGGAGGACCACTCTCCTTTTTGCAGTGCTTCCTTCTTCGTCCAGCTCGTTGGCTACAAAGTACTGGTCTAGCCGTTCGACATAGGCTTCCCAGTCCTCACCCTCCGAGAACTTCTCCAGGATGACCACAGTTTGCTGCATCTTTGTGTTGGATTCGTATTCTCGTCGCCAGTTATTGTGTTCCTAACACAGATGAGGCTGCACACAGGGAGGTTAAAGTAACAGTGACCTCAGTCTTTAATAAGACACTCCAGAGTGAGGAACAGGCCTTAGGGGCTGGCTTATATACAGTGCTCCCAAGGAATGCTGGGATCCCTTGGGACTTTAGGGGATGAACTCCCTGGTGGCGGAACATGGGAGTGCATGCTTTACAGATACACAACAGCTTCCAAAGCAAGTATGTCCTTTCGTAAATATGGAAACCAAAACTGCATGCAGTATTCCAGGTGTGGCCTCACCAAAATCTTATGTAGCTGTAGCAACACTTCCCTGCTTTTATACTCTATCCCCTTTGCAATAACGGCCAAGATACCATTGGCCTTCCTGATCCTTTTGTGTTTCATGCACGTACCCCCAGGTCCTGCTGTACTGCGGCACATAGGAGGAGAGCAGACAATTGGAAGGCGAGAACAATCATTGAGAAAAATAGAATGAACTTGTCCTTGAATCAAAGTGGCCAGTGGCCCTCATCAGTGCATTAAAAATGATTTGGCAAATGCAGGCCTTCTTTTAACAAAAATTAATTGTGCCGCACTTTGAAGCAGAACAAGGTTGAATGAAAAGACACACTGTGACCCTGAAAGTTCAGGCCGTTGATGGGAAGCTGGGATTATAAAATGTCTCTCTCACTCAAGAAATCAATTAGGTATATTTTGTATAGTTAGTGCCACCAAAAACAGACAAGTACTATAATTGTTCCGAAAATTAGGTTGTCACGTTGCTTTCTGGAAAAATACACTTCAATTGTCCTGTTGGCAACAAGAGATCTAATCAATAGAACAGTGAATAAGAAATCTGAATTACACCACTCTGCCCAAAGCCTTTCAAGGGGATGGTAGCTTGCTTACATGCTCTGAATGACTTCACATTGTTAACATTATACACCGCTTGTCATTCATCACACAGCCAAGTCATGTGCAAGAGGAAGATTATAACTGTGTGCTGGGTCCAACCTTCTCCCCATCAAAGTGATTGTGCCTTGTAGCCCAGAAAAGGAGCGTCATATTGATTAAAAATGATACTGAGCCTGAGCCGGACAGTGGCAGGTACCCAAGACATGATTGACAGCACTTTATCGCTCTCAGTTATTTTACTGTCTCTGAATTATCCTCTGTGTAACACCCGATTATGAACATTATGTTCATATAACAGTAATGGAAGGTGTCGTTGACAGTACTATCAAGTGGCACCTGCTCACCGAAGCTCATTTTGGAATCCCCCAGGACCACTCTGCTCCAGACCTCATTGCAGCCTTGGTCCAAACATGGACAAAAGAGCTGAATTTCAGAGGTGAGGTGAGGGTGACTGCCCTTGAAGGAGCATTTGACCGAGTGTGGCGTCAAGGAGCCCCAGTAAAATTTAAGTCAATGGGAATCCCGGGGAGAACACTTTCCACCGGCTGGAGTCATACCTAGCACAAAGGAAGATGGTTGAGATGATTGGAGGTCAATCATCTCAGTCCCAGGACATCGCTGCAGGAGTTCCTCAGGGCAGTGTCCTGGGCCCAACCATCTTCAGCTGCTTAATTAATGACCTTCCCTCCATCATAAGGTCAGAAGTGGGGATGTTCCCTGATGATTGCACAGTGTTCAGTGCCATTTGCTCTCCTCAGATAAGGAAGCAGTCTGTGACCACCTGCAGTAAGACCTGGACGACATTCAGGTTTGTGGCAAGTAACATTTGCGCCACACAAGTGTCAGGCAATGACTATCTCCAACAAGCGAGAGTTAAACCACTGCCCCATGCCATTCAATGGCATTACCATCGCCAAATCCCACACCATCAACATCCTGGGGATCTCCATTGATGAGAAACTTAATTGGACCAGCCACATAAATATTGTGGCAACAAGAGCAAGTCAAAGGCTGGGTATTCTGTGGCAAGTAACCCACCTCCTGCCTCCCGAAGCCTTTCCACCATCTACAAGGCACAAGTCAGGAGTGTGATGAAATACTTTCCACTTGCCTGGATGAGTGCAGCTCCAACAACACTCAAGATTTTCAACACCATTCAAGACAAAACAGCCCACATGATTGGCACCCCATCCCTAGTACCTGAAACATTCATGCCCTCCACCATGGCTGCAGTGTGTACTATCTACAAGATACACTGCTGCAACTTGCCAAGACTTCTTCGACAGCACCTCCTGTGATATCTTGAAACACAATAAATGCACACAGCTGTACAACATGGCTCCCAGATAAGAACTGTGCCGAGCACATGGCTTTATTGTTATTACATCATTAGTCCACTAGGTGACTCTACAACACTTCTCCCTCCTTATTGAAGAAGTTAATCACAACAAATAATCATTGTACATGACTTGCATGGTATACACAACACTTGGTATACAATTCTCAAATGAAACCCATTTTATGTTTCCAAATTCTATGATAGAATTCTGTAGCACAAACGAAAGATGTGAGCTTATTTTCCATATTTACAGATTAAACTTAACCACTGGTTTTCTGTTTTGAAGAGGATACCTTCTTTCTTGAACGGAACTTTTTCCAATCTTGTTGTAGAACTTTGACTCATTCTCGGCTGAGCCTGAGGAGAGGTTTTCTCCAAGGGCTAACCTTGATCTACATTTGGACTCTCTACACTTTCAGACTGTTTGGCTGCCTGACTCAGATTCAGACTTAAATTCTAATTTTCTCTTGGACTTGTTTCTGGTATATTTGCTGTAGGATTTGCTACTGGTACTCTACTTGTAACAAGAGTATCTGACTCATCAGAATAAACCGAATCATCTCAACTTCTTCCACATCTGTAGGTAAGATATGATCAATGTGAACAAACCTAACTTTTCCATGATCAAACATCTTGACCAAATATGTATGAGAACTACATATCTTCACTACTCTTCCTGGTAACCACTTTAACCATTTATGGTGATGGTTCTTCCCTCTAACCTTCTCATTCAGCTTTACACTTTTCTCTCTAACTCTACATTTATCATGACTCTCTTTCTGCTTTGACTATTTCTCTTCTACTGACTATTCCAAGTTTGGCTTTAACAATGAGAACCTGGTTCGTGGCGTTCATTTGTGAAACTACTCTGTTGGTTTTCTACAAATCTCTGCAGCTGTGACTGGCATCTTATCAATGTATCGAAGGAGCTAGTGTTCTTCCAACAAAATAGTTGTATGAATAATAGAACCCTTCTTTCTGATTGGGTATAACTTCTGATGGGGATGACAACCTCTCCAGTCAGCATGGACTTGACGGGCCGAATGGCCTTCTTCCGTGCTGCAACCATTCTATGATTCTATGATTCTAACCTGGGCAAACCACCAGCATTACTGTGATCAGCTGATCATCTGTACTCATTGTCATACGTATATGCTGACAAAATAAAAGCCTCTCTCTGCATTCGGGCTGCAACTAAGGTTGGAACTGGGGATTTTGGATGCAGGATTGCTGTCAGGGGCTTATGGTCAGTAACTATAGTAAACAAGTATTTGTGAAATTTCTTGACCCCAAAAATCAATGCCAAAGTTTCATTTTCGATCTGTGCATAATTCCGCTCACTGGCACTAAGAGTGCGTGAAGCAAAAGCAATTGGTCTCTCCTTCCCATTATGTCGTACATGAGAGATCACTGCCCCAACACCATATGGAGAGGCGTCACACGCTAGCTTGATCTCCTTAGATACGTCATAGTGGACTGACATGGAGCTCTCTACCAATTTGCTTTTACACTCCTTGAAGGCTGTATCGCATTCTTCTGACCACTTCCAAGGGACCTGTTTTCTCAACAGCTCATTCAGTGGATGTTACACTGTAGCCAACTTTGGGAGGATCTTTCCATAATAATTCAAAAGACCAAAAATGACCGAAATTCAGAGACATTCTTGGCAGTGGATGCATTTCTGATTGCATCCAGCTTTCCCCTGGTTGGATGTAAACCATCTTTGTCAACTCTGTGTCCTAAGTACTCCACTGAGTTTTGAAATAACTCACACTTGTGAGCAGTCACTTGTACTCTGTGCTTCTCTAGCTGTTTGAGCACTTCAATCAACACCTTATCATGGGTTTACCTGTTTGGTGCTGAAATTAGTATGTCATCTAAGTAACACACTACCCATTCAATGCCTTACCAAATTTGATTCATCACCCCCTGGAATATATCAGGGGCAGAAGACACTGCACATAGTAACCTATTGAACTGATATAGGGCTAGGTGAGTATTTATAGTCAAGCATGACTTGGACTCTACATCTAACTCAAATTATACCTAGGCATTTGTTAGATCTAACTTTGAAAAGATCTGACCATCTGTCAACGTTGTGAACAAATCTTTCACATTTGGCAACATATTGTGTAGATTACCCTCTCAAACCTGGTTTACGGTTACCTTATCACCACACAACCTTACCGTACCATCTGACTTAGGTACAACAACAATCGGTGTAGCCCAATTACTCAGATCTACCTCAGAGATAATGTTCTCAGTTTCTAGTCTTTTAAGTTCTTGTTCAACTTTCTCGTTGAGTGCATATGGTATGGAATGTGGCTTGCAGTAAACTGGTCTTGCGTCCTTCTGCATTCTGACACTCGCCTTGAAATCTTGGATCAGACTGCCTGTTTCATGGAATATCTTCGGAGACTGCTTGATGACATCATCTTTCGATGCAAATTTCGCTTCCACGCAAAAAATCTCATTCCAAACCAACTTTAGTGATCCCAACCAACTTCTACCTATCAAGACAGGCTTGTCTCCTGCCACTACTATGAGAGGCAAGCTCTGATGCTGATCCTTATATTTCACTGGTATGGTGACACTTCCTAATACAGGGATTTGCTCGCCTGAGTAGCCTCACAGCTCTATCTTCCATTTCTCTAGTCAATTATCATGCAACTTGTTGAGATATAGCTATTCTGGTACTAAGCTCACGGATGTACCAGTGTCGATTTCCATGATTATCCTGGTTCCTGCAATGTCTACTTGGATGATGGTACTTCGTGAATCGCTGTTAGATACCCTCATGCTCCTGATGATGAGAAACTCCTTGTCCTGCTGCTTCTCTTCAATGCTATGTAGTGTCTGCCAATTTTTACTTCTAGCATTGCCAGCTGGTTTATTCTTCTGTAAACACACCTTCTCAAGCTGCCCAATTGTCTTGCAGTATAAACACTCTGCCTTCACATATGGACAGCTTTGGGCGAGGTGTTGTCCCAGGCACCGATAGCACAACTTCAATGCACTGTTACCTTGCCAGTTGCTGAGGCCTTGGGGCCCAACTGCCTTTTATTTTTAGCCTGCAGCTGATTCACCTCGGTTGTCTGATGACTGGAAATTGTGCGAAATTCTCGAGAGTATCGGTCGGCCATATCTATCGACATAGCTGTCTGACAAGCTAAATCAAAAGTCAATTAGTGGTTGTCAACAATTTACTTCTGATTTGTTCATTTTTGAACCCACAAACAAAGTGGTCATGCACAGCTCGGTCCTGAAAGTTTACAAAATGAGTAAATAGATAGCATTTTTAAAGCTACAATGCACTCACTGATATTGTCATTATGTAATTGATCACGTCTTCTAAAAAGATAATTTTCAGCAATTTCCAGCTTTCTGGACTGTAGTGCTGTTCTAACCTCTTTCAGTGGCATGGTGTACGGCTTGGCGGGAACCAACAAATTTTTCAGGGTTTCATACCCCTCGGGGCCTGCTTCAGTCAGGAAAATAGGCCGTTTAATTTCTAAAACTGCCCAGTTATGGTTTGCATCATCGACGGTGAAAAACATTTCTAACCACTCCACATATGCTCCAAAAGTCTCTTGGTTGCAATGGAACTCACCCAAGCACCCTATTATTCCATAGGCCTGGCCATATGGACTCTGGCAACGTCAACATTACAGCTACCTGTGCTCGAAATTTACCATGGATTTTTAAGCTTTTCTGCAAAATGAAAAACCTCTAACAGTCTCTCCATCGGTTGGCAGGAATATCCTCCAACAAAAATTTCAGCTAAAGAATTGCAAAATCGCATCCTCATCGCCAATCAGTGATGTCTCGAGACACAGTAAATACACACAGCTGCACAACATAACTCCCAGATAAGAACTGTGCAGAGCACATGGCTTTATTGTTATTATATTAATAGTCCACTAGGTGGCTCTACAGCACCTCCCAAACCCGCAACCTCCACCACCTAGAAGTAAAAAGGCAGCAGGCGCATGCGAGCACCATCAGCTGCAAGTTCCCCTGCAAGTTACACACTATCCTGACGTAAGTATATTGCCATTCCTTCATCGTCGCTTGGTCAAAATCCTGGAATTCCCTCCCTAACAGCACTGTGGGAGTGGCCTCACCACACGGACTGCAGCGGTTCAAGAAGTCAGCTCAACAACACCTTCTCAAGGGCAATTAGGGATGAGCAATAAATACTGGCCTTGGCAGTGATGCCCACATCCCTGAACGTATATAAAAAAACATACTACAGCCTGTGGATTGTTATCTGTAAAAAACATTTTGCAGCCTGTGATGCACAGTATGTATTATTCTCCTTGTATCACACTTCTCCTTTCAGTTTATACTCTGTGTAACACATCCCAGGTTGTATGTTAACTTTTACAATGTTGTATTTAATATTATTTTCTTTCATGGTGGTTTCATGGTGGGATTTTCTTCCTTACAATTTGTCCTTTCTCTGTTATCTTCCCTTCCAGAGTTGTATCACCCAAAAATTAGCAATTGCGGCTGCAGTCATTGCTTATGACGTTAAATGCAGTTTTGGGTGATACTTCACATTTATTTTGGTGTGGCAGATCTTAAGCTCAGAAATACAAAAATGAAGTTCAAAAGTTTAGCAAGTACCGAAAAGGTGGAAGATAAAGCAGAAATAGAAGAAAAATCCATAATGGGTCAATTTCCCTGCAGGTACATAGGGGCTGACATTGGTGCAGGTCCCCGCCTGCCCAAGTGTTGCTCAAAGGACTGCCGATGGCCGCTGAGGTACCTGACGGTACTTTGGTTGGGGTTTTCGTCAAAAAGGTCCTTGAAAGGGCGGCGGGTGGCAAAAGAGGGACTTACGCCACCAATTTGGGTGACAGCTGGTGGGAGCTCCCAATCTCGGTGACAAAGGCGCTTGTCGCCCAAGTGCCACTGAGGACAGAGTCAGGCCCACGGATGGTAAAGACCTGAAAAGGAAAACCATCAAAAAAAAACATCGGACATGTTCAGGGGACCTGTAAGGGGTTCTTGGGGAGTGTTGTTGTGCCTTGGGTGTCTCTCTCTGGGCTTCTGCCCTCACAGCTTATGCCTGGCCTGTGAGGTACCCTGAGTGCATGCAAGAGCACCCCTGGAGAGACTGTGCCCACAGCTTATGAAGGGGGTTTTGAGACTCGTGCGTCCCCACAGCTTATGCCTAGCTGTGTCAAACACTCCTAACCCCTTCTTCCCTAGCCTGTGACACACAGTTGAGCATTTTCGAGGTGCTCCTAGCTTCCCTTACACTGTTCTGACATAAGACTCACGATCAGGAGATGCAATACAATAGAACTGAGACAAGGTGATTCCAAGAGGAACTTAGGCTTCCAATTTATTTGACAAGGTGTATCTCAACAAACAGCAATACACCAACAAAACAATCCCCCTAAATCCAACTCAACGGACACAATGAAAATCTTTACACAAGTTTAGCAGTACAATGCCCAACCTCCCACCTTTCCTGGCCAAACTGCGTTAGGAGTTCTGGGGACCAGAGGTTATATTCACTACTGAGCCTTTTGCAGTCTGGTGGTTTGTTTCTTCTATCTTCGGTGTCTTCGGACACTGGTTTTCCTTCAGTGTCGAGAGGCTTGCTGGTTGTTGGATCACGAGAGCAGAGCGCACACACTGGGTCAGAAACCCCTTTTTATAGCCAGTATCCAGTCCGCCTCTCGTGCTGAAATCGATCCTTCCCATTGGTGGGCTTTGTGATTTTGAAAAATGCAGCAGTTTTAGATTATTGCGGGGTTTTTTTCCACTGATGTTAACCTACTCAAGATTTGAGTAGGGGTTGATTGCGTTGGCCTCCTGTAGCCATTGTGTAGGCCCTTGGGTTGTTTTGGGTTCCCTAGTTTTCCGAAGGTCTGCATAATTTCCCTCCAACTCAGTTTTCCTAACCTACTTAAGGTTTGAGTAGGTGTTGATTGGGTTGGCCTCTTGTAGCCATTGTGTAGGCCTTTGGTTTGTTTTGGGTTCCCTAGTTTTCTGAAGGACTGCATAATTTCCCTCCAAGGTGTAAACATGGGGAAGACAATAGCCCGATAATGGCGACGAGTCAGTCCCACAGTTTTTGAGCAAGTGCTCTCCCATTGGCTTGAAAGCCCCATGCTTCGGGCTGACTCTGTCCCACCATTGGCCCTCCGGTGTCCTCTCCCGTCCAATCACTGCTCTGCCAAGGTCAAACCGTCTCGGTTTCAATTCACATTGCAGCACAGACAGATCCCACAGCTCTTTTCCTTCTGGGTAAAATGAGGGGGCTTTCATCCTCCACTACAGACCCCATCCAGGTAAGTTGCTGTAAAGAAAAAATATAAAAAATGTTTGCTAATCTTTTTTTCCAGCTCTTCATACTCACTGTCGGGGATAGCACAGCCTCCAGCCAACGGTCCATCCCCGTTCTGGTTCCAGCTCCCGCCGACTCCTGCTCACATCAATAAGGCATTTCGACGGACGGGAAGTCAGTTGCGCCACTCGGCCATCCGCTGACGTCAACAGGCGGTTCCCGGCAGTCCTCCCCTCCCAACTGCTCCAATGGAAAGTGGCATTGGGCGCAACTTCAAGAGGAATGTCGGCGGCAGTGGGTGGCAGTGGGCAGTAAGGCCAACAATTTAGAATTTTACAGCACAAAAACTATGCCGATGTTCATGCTCCACATGGACCTCCTCTCACCCTATCAACATATCCTTTTATTCCGTTCTCCCTCATCAACTTATCTAGCATCCCCTTGAATGCATCTATGCTTTTCGCCTCAACCAATCCTTGTGGTAGCGACTTCCACATTCCAACCATTCTCTGGGTAAAGAAGTTTTTCCTGAATTTTTTATTGGATTTATGAATCAGTATCTTATATTTATGACCCTGAGTTTTAGATTCCCCAACAAGTGGAAACATCTTTTCTACATCTACCCTCTCAGTTTTTATCTTATACTGCTTTTAGTAATTTGTAATGTAGGAAATAGAATTGAATATTTTGTCTGATAAGCTGCTGGAAGGCAGAGGCCTGAACAGATGCAAATGTCTTATTCAACATGTCACTTTTTTTGAAGTTCAGATGAAGTAACAATATTGCATCTTGACGATGTCACTGTTGTAACCTCTGGCCCATCTAGCCCACCTATTCAGAACATTCCATTGCTGTGTGATCAATAATTCAATGGGTATCTTCTTCTTAGGCAGTCCCTCGGAGTCGAGGATAACTTGCTTCCACACTAATATGAGTTCTCAGGTGACTGAAGAGACCAAATGCAGGACCTATAGTCTCTGTCAGAGGTGGGGCAGACGATGTTTGAAGGGACGGGTGGGTGGGGTGCTTGGGTCGTCGTTAGCTCCTTCCGCTGTTTGCACTTGGCTTCCGCATGCTCTCGAGGTGTTCGGTGCCTTCCCGGATACTTCTCCTCCATTTTGAGTGGTCTTGAGCCAGGGATTCCCAGGTGTCGGTAGGGATGTTACATTTTTTCAAGGAGGCTTTGAGGGTGTGCTTGAAGTGTTTCTTCTGCCCACCTGGGGCTTACTTGGCATGTTGGAGTAATGGTTATGTTACAGGGCTAGTAATCCAGCAGGACAGGAATTCAAACCCCACTGTGAAAGTGTGGGAATTTCAACTCAATTTTTTAAAAATTGGGAAATAAAAACTAATCATGAAAAACTGTTCAGTGTTGTAAAAACTCAACTGGTTCACTAATGTCCTTTAGGGAAGGGAACCTGCTGGCCTTATCCTAGACTGCCCTATATCTGATAGCAGTCCTACAGCAATGGGATTGACTCTTAACTGCCCTCTGAAGTGGCCAATAAGCCAGCAAGTTGTTTCAAATCACTACACCAAATAAGAATAAAACCAAATTCCTTACTGGGCTGAAACCTAGGCATCAAATTAGCCTGGGTGTGATTTAGTACATGGCATTTTAATGTTTTCATCCACTCTCAGGATAGGGTGACTGAACACCTCGAAAATGTTCAGTTGGTCAGATTTGTAAAGGGTAGGTTATGCCTGACAAACCTGATTGAATAGTTTGTTGAGGTGACTAAAGTAGTGGACAGAGGAATGTATATGGATATCATTTATATGGACTTCGAGAAGGCATTTGATAAAGTCCCTCATAAGAGACTGTTAACTAAGGGCATATTATTGACCTGGTTTGGAAATTGGCTGAGTGGCAGGAGACACAGGGCCTGAAATTCAGTACCGCTGGAAAGCTGGTGTTCCCCCCATCTTTCTGTGGTCATTAGTGCCGAAATATTTTCGTGGCTGGGCCACCCCATATTCAGCTCCAAAAGTGAACAAATGGATTCCAGCGCTAATGAACCCTTCCAAAATGGATTTTTCAGCGGTGTGGCGTCTTAATTTGAGCGTCTTCACCACTGAGAAATTCAGCCTGCAGGTAAGGGTTTCTAATGAGCCAGCTGCTCCCTGGCCTTTTTAAAAACCAGAGTTTGCAGCAAGGCCCAAAGGAGTGAAGGAGTTTTTGGAAGGATGGCTGGTGTAAGAGGTGCAAGGAGAGCCAACAGGTTCACTGATATGGAGCCGGAGACACTGATGGACAGTGTGGAGGACAGAAGAAGAATACTGTTTCCTGTCATGGGGAAACCTGGCAGACCGCCAATACATAATATATGGAGGGAGATTGCAGGGGAGGTGTCAGGCAACTCCATATATGTGAGGACGCACCCTCCCAGGAGGGTGCTGGCCAGTCTGTACCCGGCCCTTCCAGGGTGGCGATGTGTCGACGCCCTAGCTCTGGGGAGATGGGGATCCACCTCCTCCTCCTCCTCCTCCTCCTCAGGTGGTACTGCTGGCTCAACCTCCAGCGGCTGTCCCCTCATGATGGCCAGGTTGCGCAGCATGCAGCAGACCTAGTATTAGGCAGTCCCTCGTATCGAGGATGACTTGCTTCCACACCAAAAAGGGATGAATTCACAGATGTTTCAATGAGGGACCTGATATTCGGATCCCGAACTACATATTGAAGGGTGGAAGATGCCTGTGCATAGATTTTTTCAACGTGGGGTGGTCATGGCACGCCAGCCAAGACACAGGCTTGACAGAGCTAGATCTTGATCCAGTGGCAAGGGTTAACCAAGATGATTGGAGACCAGCTCTGCTGCACAGACCTGGTGCGCACACATATCGCAGTGTGGGCTGGCCCGTGCTGCCCCTGGGCCCTCACCTCTTCTGGGCCCCAAACCATCGCCTCTTATAAGAAATTGGAGCAGGAGTAGGCCATTTGACCCCTCCAGCCTGCTCCGCCATTTAATAAGATCATGGCTGATCTGATCATGGACTCAGCTCCACTTCTCTGCCCACTCCCCATAACCCTTTATTCCCTTATCGCTCAAAAATCTTTCTATCACCGCCTTAAATACATTCAATGACCCAGCCTCCACAGCTCTCTTGGGCAGTGACTTCCACAGATTTACAGCCCTCTGAGAGAAGAAATTTCTCCTCATCTCAGTTTTAAATGGGTGGCCCCTTATTCTGAGACTATGTCCCCTAGTTTTAGTTTCCCCTATGAGAAGAAATATCCTCTCTGCGTCCACCTTGTCTAGCTCCCTCATTATCTTATGTGTTTCAATAAGATGACCTCTCATTCTTCTGATCTCCAATGTGTATAGGCCCAACCTATCTTCATAAGTCAAACCCCTCATCTCCGGAATGAACTTAGTGAACCTTCTCTGAACAGCCTCCTATGCAAGTATATCCTTCCTTAAATACGGAAAACAAAACTGCACGCAGTACTCCAGGTGTGGCCTCACCAATACCCTGTACAGTTATAGCAGGACTTCTCTGCTTTTACACTCTATCCCCCTTGCAATAAAGGCCAACATTCCTTTTGACTTCTTGATTACTTCCTGTACCTGCATACTAACTGTTTGTGTTTCATGCACAAGGACCCCAGGTCCCTCTGTACTGCAGCACTTTTCAATTTTTCTCCATTTAAATTATAATTTAAAGAAGAAGCAAGTCTTCCTCGATTTCGAGGGACTGCCTATGATGATGATGATGACAATGCCCTTGAGAAGATGGTGGTGAGCCGCCTTCTTGAACTGCTGCAGTCCGTGTAGTGAAGGTACTCCCACAGTTAGGGAGGGAGTTCCAGGATTTTGACATAGCGACGATGAAGGAACGGCCGACATATTTCCAAGTCAGGATGGTGTCTAACTTGGAGGGGAACTTGCAGGTGATGGTGTTCCCATGCGCGTGCTGCCCCTGTCCTTCTAGGTGGTCGAGGTGGCGGGTTTGGGAGGTGCTGCCGAAGAAGCCTTGGCGAGTTGCTGCAGTGCATCTTGTAGATGGTACACACTGCAGCCACGGTACACCGGTGATGGAGAGAGTGAACGTTGAAGGTGGTGGATGGGGTGCAAATCAATTGGGCTGCTTTGTCCTGGATGGTGTCGAGCTTCTTGAGTGTTATTGGAGCTGCCCTGACCTGCGAGCTGCAGATCGGGAATATAAAAGGAGGAGCATGCCACTACAAGATGCAGCCCGAGCTGTTCCAGTAGGTGATGGCTTCGAGGAGGCCGACTGGGTGACATCACCATAACCCAGGTCACCGATTGGAGCGTGGGCAGCAACTTCGCCGGGGCCCACGTACAGCAGAGGTGCAGCGAATGATCGGGGCAAGCAACGGCGAGAGATCAGGGTCCAGGAGCGACGTGATCGGAGCCCAGGAGGAAACTATAGACCAGTTAGCCCAACATCTGTCATTGGGAAAATGCTGGAGACCATTATTAAGGAAGCAGTAGCAGGATATTTGGAAAAGCATAATTCAATCAAGCAGAGTCTGCGTGGTTTTATGAGAGGGAAATCATGTTTGACAAATTTGCTGGAGTTCTTTGAGGATGTAACGAGCAGGGTGGATAAGGGGGAACCAGTGGATGTGGTGTATTTGGATTTCCAGAAGGCATTTGAAAAGGTGCTACATAAAACTTTACTGCACAAGATAAATGTTCACGGGGTTGGGGGTAATATATTATCATGGATAGAGGATTGACTAACTAACAGAAAACAGAGCGTCGGGATAAATGGGTAATATTCCGATTGGCAAATAGTAACTAGTGGGGTGCCACAGGGATTGGTGCTGGGGCCTCAACTATTTACAATCTATATTAATGACTTGGATGAAGGGATCGAGTGTAATGTTGGTAAGTTTGCTGATGATACAAAGATGGGTGTGAAAGCAAATTGTGAGGAGGACACAGAAAATCTGCAAAGGGATATAGACAGGCTAAGTGAGTGGGGAAAACTGATGGAGCATAATGTGGGAAAATGTGAGGTTATCCACTTTGGCATAAAAAATAGAAGAGCAGCAGACCACGACGATTATGGAGACCCATTGAGGAAAGTACTGCAGGATGCCACTAGAGCAGTCCAGACACCGGAACCTCTGCTTAAGGATGCCTACGCACTGCTCGATGATGCATCTGGTGGCACAATGAGCATCATTGTATGCAGGCTCTGGCGCTGTCACAGGGGATATCCCTTGTCCCTTTCAGCCGACCTCAATCCTGATTTGGGCCGGTGAAGATGGCGGGCACGCTGGTCTGGCGCAGAATGAACGAATCATGGCTGCTGCCTCCCTTGCCCGCTGCCTGTCTGCACGGTGCTGACGGCGACACCTTCTCCAGCGTGCCGCCCTGCTTCTGACCAGGTATCGTCCTCCCAACAATCCTCCCATCCTCAGAGTGAACACTGCCAAGCAGGTCTCTGCAGCCCACAGGACTCCATTAAAGAGTCAGACCTGAAGGTTGTTGTAAAGTCTGTGAAAACCTCTGAGCAGCACTCAGCAGGTTTAATGGAGCCAAAACGATTAATAAAACTATTTCCAAAGCAAAATACTGCGGACCATGGAATCTGAAATAAAAACACTAATATATAATAAAACTATTTTCCTACCAAATGGCCCCGATCGCGGCAAAACTCCCACGGTGTCGCATTCGTGCACCGGCTGGAAAACCTCGCGGGGGCACTGCCTGAAGAAGTCCTTCGTTTATGCTGCTGAATATCGCTGCATGGCCGTTTTCCAGTGGCCCACCGGCTGATGACCCCACCGGGCCAGTAACTCCTTTAGCGTGGCTTCACCCCGCCGATTCTGGCGGAAGTGCGCACCGCTCAAATACCCGCCGAGCTGAATGTGGTTCGGGGAGGGAAAAACACTCAACTGCGGCGGCCGATCGATTTTTTTGATCGGCCGCCCAATCCCCACGGTAGCCGTCCCTTCAATTTCGGCCCCAGAGAGTAGGGATAATATGTAAGGTACTCAAATTGGCAGGATGTGACTAGTGATCTCCCACAGGGATCTGTGTTGGGACCTCAACTATTCACAGTATTTATTAACGTCTTAGATGATGGCACAGAAAGTCATATATCCAAATTTGCCGATGACACAAAGATAGGCTGCATTGTAGGCAGTGTCGATGAAAGCATAAAACTACAAAGGGATATTGATAGATTAAGTGAATGGGCAATACTGTGGCAAATGGATTTCAATGTAAGCAAATGTGAGGTCATCCACTTTGAACCAAAAAAGGATAGAACAGGGTACTTTCTAAATGGTGAAAAGCTAAAACCAGTAGAGGTCCAAAGAGCCTTGGGGGGTCCAGGTACATAGATCATTAAAATAGCATGAACACAAAATAATCAAAAAAAGCTAATGGAATGCTGGCCGTTATATATAGAGGATGAGAATACATGCGGGTAGAAGTAATGCTGCAGCTATACAAAGCCCTGGTTAGACCACACCTGGAGTACTGTAAACAGTTCTGGGCACCATACCTTAGGGAGAGGATATTGACCTTGGAGGGAGAGCAGCATTGGTTTACCAGAATGATACCCGGAGTTCAAGTGCTAGGTTACGAAAAGAGATTACACAAATTAGGGTTGTAGTCCCTAGAATTTAGACGGTTAAGGGGTGATCTGATAGAAGTTTTCAAGATATTAAGGGGAACAGAAAGGGTCGATGGAGATAAACTATTTCTCCTGGTTGGGGATTCTAGGACTAGGGGTCCTAGTCTAAAAATTAGAACCA
The DNA here is from genome assembly GCF_044704955.1 of Pristiophorus japonicus. Classification (NCBI taxonomy): domain Eukaryota; kingdom Metazoa; phylum Chordata; class Chondrichthyes; family Pristiophoridae; genus Pristiophorus; species Pristiophorus japonicus. The sequence goes on along the minus strand of NC_091983.1, from coordinate 203,041,252 downwards.
GATCATTCAGGAGTGAAATTAGGAAACACTTCTCCACACAAAGGGTGGTAGAAGTTTGGAACTCTCTTCCACAAACGGCAATTGATGCTAGATCAATTGTTAATTTTAAATCTCAGATTAATAGCTTTTTGTTAACCAAAGGTATTAAGGGTTACGGGCCAATGGCGGGTATATGGAGTTAGATCGCAGATCAGCCATGGTCTCATTGAATAGTGGAACAGGCTCGAAGGGCTGACCTCCTCCTGTTCCTATGTTTCTAAGTTCCTATAACTGATCAACATTTTCAGGTTAATAAAGGAAACGTTTTAAAGATGAACATGCAGAGGAAAAAAAGAAAGAACTTGTATTTATATAACACATTTTCATGTCTTCAGGATGTTTCAAATCGCTTCACAAGCATTGAAGGACTTTTGAATGTAGGTAATGCATCACCCAAAATTTGCACACAGCAAGCTCCCACAAACAGCAATAAGATAAATGGCCAGATAATCTATTTTTGTTTTGATGGTGGTGGTTTAGGGATAAATGTTGGCCAGGACACCAGGGAGAACACCCCTGCTCTTCAACTAGTGCCGCGGGAACTTTTACATCACCTGAGAGGTCCAATATAGCCTTAGTTGAACATCTCAACTGAAAGACGCCACCTCCCACAATGTAACAATCCCTCCATACTGCACTGAAGAGTCAGTCTAGATTACATGCTCAAATCACTAAAGTAGGGGTGCAAAAGGATATGTTCTTAAAACACCCTAACATCCAACAGGTGTGTCCTCTGCTTATAGGACTTAGTTTGCTTCCAATATACATGTAAATTGTTCCAAAGTAAGGAGATACCATACTATGATTGGTTTGCATGAAAAGGGCCCTGTGGACCATGGATCATCTCCTTCCAGTATATCGACCCTCTCCATTAAAATGTCCATAGTTATTTCTTATCTGAGTCCATTGGCTTAGCCTCTTACTGGGAACTCCTTCCAGCTTCTGATCATGCTGTATGTAAATAAAAACTTCTTACTGTCTGTCTGAACCTTGGCCTTTCCCAACCCAGTAGCCTCGTATCCTGATTCCTTGGTGTACCTGAAAACATTGTTTCTGGTTCACATTCTCTATCTAGTTAAGTATTAATGAGTACACTCCCATTATATGCACAATTTTGGTTCCGTGTTCTTGTCTGTGCTCAGTGATAATAATAATTGCAAACCGCAATGACAACTCCTGAATTGCAGTCAGAGGAAAAGGTTAACCCCCAGAGGTAGCACAGAACACAATTATAATCAATGAGGGCAGCTGCTCTGAAGTCATTTCCATATATATTATTGAATGATTCCTCCCTCCCGCAGTTTACATTCAAGCTGCTATAAAGGCATCCAACTGTTCAGTGAAGAAGTGAAGCAAGGAAGGTGAGGAGAGAAGAGAAAGGGGGAAAAGGAAGAAGATGAGTGGTGATTATAGGAAAGAATGAGGGAGAGGGACGGTATGCGTGCAAGAGAAGAGGTAGAGATTTGCAATCTAGCGAACTTAATGCATTTCTGATTATTTCTGATGATGTTAAAGTGATGACAGTTATGAGGGGCCTAGATAGAATTGATAGGAAAGACCTATGTCCCCTTGGCAGAAAGGTCAGTAACCGGGAGGCATAGATTAGAGGGGAGTTGTTGAGAACTTTTTACATCTAGAGGGCGGTGGGGGTCTGGAACTCACTGCCTGAAGGGGAGGTAGTGGCAGAAACCCTCATCGCATTTAAAAAGTACTTGGACATGCTGTAACCTACAGAGCTACGGACCAAGAGCTGGAAAGTGGGATTAGGCTGGATAGCTCTTATTCATGGCATGGACATGATGGGCCGAATGGCCTCCTTCTGTGCTGTAAGTTTCTATGATTCTATGATTCTAACACAAGACCATAAGAGAATCCAATTGCCTGATCCCTGCTCCTATCTCAGCCCCTCCATTCATTTGTTTGTCGACTACTCCTACACTCTCCTTGCTGGCCCTCCTTCACCCGTGATTTATAAACCCCAACTTGTCTAAAACAAGTGCCCGCAACCTGCCGCACACTAGGTCCTGCTTATACATCACTCCTGCCTTTGTCAACCTATGCTAGCTCACATTTGACAAATTTACTTGATTTAAATCCTTGTTGACATCTGCACAACCCTCGCTCCTTAATATCTCTGCAAGTTGGAGAGGCACTCTGAAGACCTGCAATAAAAGACTAAGATCACATTTTATTTTGAGCTCACAGTGTTCAGTCTGACTCTTTCTCCATACATAACAACTGGTGACGAGATACAGATAGCGAACCCAAAGATGCAGAGAACAGTGGGCATCCTGGAGAAATTTTCAGAGGGAGATGATTGGGAAACTTTTGTGTAGCGACTCGACCGATACTTCGTGGCCAAGAGCGAGATGGGGAAGAGAGTGCTGCCAAATGTAGAGCGATCCTCCTCACTGTCTGTGGGGCACCAACGTATGGCCTCATGAAGAATCTGCTCACTCCAGCAAAACCCATGGAGAAATTGCATGATGATTTGTGCACACTGGTCCGAGATAATTTGAAGGAAAGCATTCTGATGGCCAGGTTCTACACCTACAAAAGGTCTGAAGGCCAGGAAGTGGCGAGTTATGTCGCCAAGCTAAGATGCCTTGCAGTACATTGTGAATTTGAAGGACGTTTGGAGCACATGCTCAGAGACTTTTTCGCACTTGGCATTGGCTAAGAAACCATACTTCGCAAACTTTTGATTGTAGAGACCCCAACCTTAAGTAAGGCCATAGCGATAACCCAGGTGTTCATTGCCACCAGTGACAATACCAAGCAAATCTCTCAGCACACAAGTGCTGCTACAAGTACTGTGAACAAAGTGATGTTGTTTTTGAATCGTAACATACAGGGCAGGTCACACATATCTGAGTTACATGTCACAGATGTCTCACAGTCCACCATCAAGGGTGATGAATGCAAGGCCATTAACACCTTGTTGGCACTGCGGGGGTGATCATCGTTTCCATTCATACCGATTCAAAGGATACGTTTGCAAGGGCTGTGGAACAATGGGACACCTCCAATGTATGTGCAGGTGAGCTGCTAAGCCTGTTAAACCTGCAAACCATCACGTTGCAGAGGAGGACAGATCCAAGGAGGATCACTACGAACCAGAGCCTCAGATAGAGGAGGCAGAGCTACATGGGATGCACACATTCACCACGAATTGTCCCCCGATAATGCTGAATGTTGAACTAAATGGACTCCCGGTGTCAATGGAGCTGGACACAGGCGCGAGCCAGTCCATCATGGGCAAAAAGACTTTCGAAAGGTTGTGGTGCAACAAGGCCTCAAGGCCAGTCTTAACTCCAGTTCACATGAGACTAAGAACTTACACTAAAGAACTGATTCCTGTAATCGGCAGTGCTACAGTAAAGGTCTCCTATGATGGAGCGGTGCACAAGTTATCACTCTGGGTGGTACCGGGCGATGGTCCCATGCTGCTTAGCAGGAGCTGGTTGGGAAAGATATGCTGGAACTGGGACGACGTCCGAGCGTTATCGCCCGCTGACGACACTTCGTGTGCCCAGGTATTAAACAAATTTCCTTCGCTGTTCGAACCAGGAATGGGGAAATTCCAAGGTGCAAAAGTGCAGATCCACCTAATTCCGGGGGCGCGACCCATCTATCACAAGGCGAGTACATGATGAGAGAAAGGGTAGAGATCGAGCTAGACCGGCTGCACCGAGAGGGCATCATTTCACTGATTGAGTTCAGCGAGTGGGCCAGTCCTATTGTCCCAGTCCTCAAGAGAGATGGCACCGTCAGAATCTGTGGCGATTGCAAAGTAACTATCAATCGTTTCTCCCTGCAGGACCAATACCCACTACCAAAAGCCGACGATCTCTTTTCAATGCTGGCGGGAGGAAAGACATTCACGAAGCTGGATCTGACTTCAGCCTAAATGACGCAGGAACTGGAGGAATCATCGAAGGCCCTCACCTGCATCAACACGCACAAAGGTCTTTTTGTTTATAACAGATGCCTGCTTGGAATCCAATCAGCGGCGGCGATATTCCTGAGAAACATGGAAAGTTTACTGAAGTCGGTCCTGCACACCATGATCTTGCAGGATGACATCTTGGTCACAGGTCGGAACACAGTCGAGCACCTGCAGAACCTAGAGGAGGTTCTTAGTCGACTCAACTGTGTGGGGCTCAGGTTAAAAAGCTCGAAGTGCATTTTCCTGGCGCCTGAAGTGGAGTTCCTGGGAAGGAAGATTGAGGCAGATGGCAACAGGCCCACCAACGTGAAGGCGCAGGCAATTGAGAACGCACCGAGGCCACAGAACGTGACGGAGCTGCGATCGTTTCTGGGACTCTTGAATTACTTTGGTAACTTCTTACTGGGTCTCAGCACCCTGCTAGAACCACTACATGTCTTACTATGAAAAGGGGGCAAATGGGTTTGGGGCAAAAGCCAAGAAAATGCCTTTGTAAAAGCGAGAAAATTGTTATACTCAAACAAATTGCTTGTGTTGTGTGATCCATGTAAGCGTTTGTTACTAGCATGTGATGCGTCATCATAGGGCGTCGGTTGTACATTGCAACAAGCTAATGATTTTGGGAAACTGCAACCGGTTGCTTATGCATCCAGGAGTCTGTCTAAGGCTGAGAGAGCTGACAACATGATTCAAAAAGAAGCGTTAGCGTGTGTCTATGGGGTAAAGAAAATGCATCAATACCTGTTTGGGCTAAAATTCGAATTGGAAACTGACCATAAGCCACTTATATCCCTGTTTTCCGAGAGCAAAGGGATAAATACCAATGCATCGGCCAGCATACAGAAATGGGTGCTGACGTTGTCTGCATACAACTATGCCATCCGCCACAGGCCAGGCAAAGAAAACTGCGCCGATGCTCTCAGTCGGCTGCCATTGCCCACCACGGGGATGGAAATGGCGTAGCCCGCAGATCTAGCCATGTTTATGGAAGTATTTGAGAGTGAGAAACCACCCGTCACTGCCCGGCAGATCAAAACCTGGACAAGTCTGGACCCCTTATTATCTCTAGTCAAAAGCTATGTGCTTCACGGGAACTGTCCAGTGCCCCAGTGGAAACGCAGGAAGAGATAAAGCCGTTCCAGTGGCGTAAAGATGAAATGTCTATATAGGCAGATTGTCTTCTGTGGGGCAATCGAGTAGTGGTCCCCAAGAAGGGCAGAGACACCTTCATTAATGACCTCCACAGTACCCATCCAGGCATCGTAATGATGAAAGCGATAGCTAGATCCCACGTGTGGTGGCCCGGTATCGATGCGGACTTAAGAGTCCTGTGTTCACAGATGTAACACATGCTTGCAGTTTAGCAATGTACCCAGGGAGGCGCTGCTAAGTTTATGGTCTTGGCCCTCCAAACTGTGGTCTAGGGTACATGTCGACTATGCAGGCCCGTTCTTGGGTAAAATGTTCCTTGTGGTTGTAGTTGCGTACTCCAAGTGGATTGAATTTGAGATAATGTCGGCTAGCACGTCGGCTGCCACCACTGAAAGCCTGCGGGCCATTTTTGCCACACACGGCTTACCCGATGTCCTGGTGAGCGACAACGGGCCATGTTTTACCAGTGCTGAGTTCAAAGAATTCATGACCGGTAACGGGATCAAACATGTCACATCTGCCCTGTTTAAACCAGCGTCCAATGGTCAGGCAGAGAGAGCAGTGCAAACCATCAAGCAAGGCTTGAAGAGGGTAACTGAAGGCTCACTGCAGCCTCGCCTATCCCGAGTCCTGCTTAGCTACCGCACGAGACCTCACTCACTCACTGGGATCCCACCTGCTGAACTGCTCATCTAAAGAGCATTTAAGACAAGGCTCTCGTTAGTTCACCCTGATCTATATGAACAGGTAGAGAGCAGGCGGCTTCAACAAAGTGCATACCATGATAGTGCAAATGTGTCACGCGAGATTGAAGTCAATGATCCTGTATTTGTATTAAATTATGGACAAGGTCCCAAGTGGCTTCCCGGCACTGTCATGGCCAAAGAGGGGAGCAGGGTGTTTCGGATCAAACTTTCAAATGGACTCATTCACCGGAAACACTTGGACCAAATCAAACTCAGATTCACGGACTATCCTGAGCAACCCACCTTGGACCCTACCTTTTTTGATCCCCCAACACACACACTAGTGACCACCGACACCACGGTTGACCACGAAGCAGAACCCATCATCCACAGCAGCCCTGCAGGGCCCAACACACCAGGCAGCCCAGCAAGGCCAGCTGCACAGCAGCCCAGCGAGGGCTCAACAAATGATTCAACAACACCAGCTTTCACACCGAGACGATCAACCAGGGCCAGAAGGGCCCCAGATTGACTCACTTTGTAAATAGTTACACTATTGACTTTGGCAGGGGGGAATGTTGTTGTATATGTGGACTCGTATTTACTCTGTACAGCCACCAGAGGGCTCATTCCCCGGAGTCCCAAGGGATCCCATAATCCCTTGGGAGCATTAGTATTGATGAAGGCTTCACAGGTTGGAGAGGCACTCTGGAGACCTGCAATAAAAGACCAAGGTCACACTTTACTTTGAGCTCACAGTGTTCAGTCTGACACTTTGTTCACACACAACAATGAGAATATTTTTATTTAAGGTAAGTAGATTCAAATTTTCTATCCACAGTCTAGGCGTTTAGTAATTATGGTGACTACAGAGAATTGATCTCCTCTATTGTGTGCAGAGTAAGTGTTGGCGACTTGATTTAGTGATGCCATCCTTTGTTGCTTTGTTGCAGATATGTGATGCACAACCTACCAACTCTTCTAAATAAAAACAGAAAATGCTGGAAATACTCGGCAGGTCAGGCAGCATCTCAGGTCGATAACCTTTCATCAGAACCAGTCTGTGCTGCCTGACCTGCTGAGCAACGTTCCCTGGAAGCCGCACGTTATTAAAGGTGCGCACCGTAAAATTACAGGGAGCATTGTTGCGGAGTATTTGCTGCATTTTTTGTTTTTATTTCGGATTTCCATTATCTGCTGTGTTTCGCTTGTGTTTTGTCCCTTCTAATTGATTCTTTTGTGGAAGGAAAAAGAAAAACTTGCATTTATATAGCGCCTTTAATGGCCTCAGGGCGACTCAAAGGGCTTTACATCCAATGAAGTATCTTTGAAGTGTAGTCACTGTTGTAATGTGGGAAACGTGGCAGCCAACTTACACACAGCAAACTCTCACAAACAGCAATCTAATAATGACCAGATCATCTGATTTAGTGGTGTTGATTGGTAGATAAATATTGGTCAGGACACCGGGGAGAACTCCCCTGGTCTTCTTCAAAATAGTGTTTTTGGGATCTTTTACTTCCACCTGAGGGGGCAGACAGGACCTGGGCATAATGTCTCATCTGAAAAATGGCATCTCCGACATTCCAGCTCTCCCTCAGCACTGCACTGGAGTGTCAGCCTAGATTATGTGCTCCAGTCTGTGAAGTGGGACTTGAACCCACAAACCTCCAACTTAGAGTTGAGAGCGCTGCCCACTGAGCCATTAGGCTAACACCTAAAGGAGTAATTGTGTTGCAAGGCAGCTGGGTTTCACTAAGTCTGGGCTGTGACTAGTAAGAGCCCCTGACTGTGAGTCAGCCATTTATGAAGCTGCCTGCTTTGAGCTACCCCCTCTCACGCATAGTGCACAAGGCACTTCTGGGGAGGGGGAAATGCGGTATACTTGCCCTGTGCTGCTTCAGTGCTTAATTACCTCTTAATTGCAGTCCGTAGCTGATTTAGAGGATTAATGCTGATCTTAGGCTGGCCCACTGTGCGAAAGAGAAAGGCTGCCTTTTAGCATAGACTGAAGACAGCAAATTTAACGTGGAATTCCGTTGGAATAAAGTTTTTCTGAAGCATTTCATAATCCATGTCTATACCCAATGAACACGCAAGTTCTGTACACGTGAAACGACCTCAGTATAATTCCCAGGTTAATACTGCACAACATTGAGCGGGAATTCCCTCGGAACTGCTCCCGCTCCGTCATCATAACTGTGACGGGAGTGTGGCGGAAACCCCACTTAGGCTCCAGAATGTTGGCAGTTGTTGATACAATGCAGTTCCATGGTCAAATGGCCCAACGTATCTGGTCAAATGAGAAACCTTCCTCCTTGAAGCTACGGGATCTGATCATCAAGTCCACCGAAGGTTGGTTTCTGTGGGGTTGTGAGACCAGTATCCAATTCTACCGAGGCTGATGTGCTTCTATACCGACAATGTGATCTTCTGAAGGAACTTACGGTGATTAATTTTCCCAAGCCCCGGCACACAGTTCCTTGTAAATTCTAAAAATAGAGAGCATATTCTGGAAATAAATATGTCACTGCTTAAATGTAATCTAAATTATTCCTTTTTACCTGATTTTAAAGAAGTGCATTTTGTTTTGCAGATGCCTTTAATTAAAGGTAATGGGGCTGAAATAGCCCCTCTCAGAAAGGCCAGTTAGCACCTATGGGATGCTAACGGGTAATCGCATGGGCTCGGCAGCCAGAACAGCCATCCTGGAATTGTTCCCGGTGTTTGCGGGGCCGTGATTAGTGCACCAGCGTGGCACATGCACGGATAATGGCGTCATCACCATGCACGCCGACACCTTTGCGCCCCGCGGGGGAAATTGCCCTGCGGGACTCGTGATCGGCCTGGGCCGATGCCTCCGACAGGTTCTCAGTGAGCGAAGCTGTGGTGGCTGTGGCGCCCTGGCCGCCCTTAAAGGGGAGGCGGTCACGTGGTAACTGCCATCTTTTTTCTGTTGGCCGCCAACATGTAGACCGTCCGTCACCCCCTCTTGGGTGCCAGACTGCTGGCCCCGGCTGACACCATCCCTGGTGGCCCAGTGGGTGCCATTAAAGAGGGGGAGGGACGTTGTGATGCGTCAGCCTAACGCAGCACGTCCGCGTCGCGTGACGTGCTGAGTGCACGCTGAGCATCCCGCCCCGCGAGCACTGCGTGAATGCTGCACGAGTGCCGGGTTGGTGCTCTGTTACCACAAGCAACATTTTTTTTACTCAAAGAGCCTAATTCTGCGCTGGGGCCAGTGTGTAAAAAAATCACATATAGCGAATTGACCGCCCCAAACCCAGTAAGGGGCAATTTCGGTTCCATACTTTTAAAACAAATTCATTTTGAAGTCCAAGAGCTAGAATTTCCATTGGGATCACCCAGTTACCGCCCAGTTACCGCCCATTTAACCGCTGGGATTGCTTTTACCACCCATATTTGATTTTAAATGGAAACTAACGCCCGATATCGCACATTTATCGCCGACGTAACTTTCGGCATACAATTAATAAAATCTGACTTCATCATTCATGCACCCTGCCCAGAAGACTGTTTATAATGGAAACTATTGCCCAAATACCGCCCAGATTATCACCAAGCGCTACTTTCAGCATTTCGCCCATATACTGCCCAAATGATTGCCCACCCAAAAAGACGCTCAAAAAAAGCTGCATTCACCTGACCTTAACCCGGCGGCATGGACACCATTTTGTAAATCGGAGGACTTTTAATAAAAGGCTGCTTCAAGTTGATGGGAGCTTTGAAGTAATTCGTGAGTGATTTTAAGGCCGTTTTAAAATCTTGACAACCATCTAATCACATTGTGGTGAATTTTGAGTTTATATTGCATTTGTAGAGGACAATTTAAAAATTTTAAAGACATAATAGGGCATTTATAGTAATGGGGCCTGTAATTTCTCATCCAGTATTGATGATTACTCACATTCTGCAGAATAGAGATGGGAGAAGGTTTATTGAAGAGCATTATGTGCCCAATTAAAGAGGTGGCAGACTGCTGAGGAGGAGGAGGCCGTACACCCAACGCATTTACAGAGATAAACGATCATACCTGGACTTGTCCGATAACACTGCGTTAGAAGGCTGCGCTTCTGAAAGGAGCTGATCAGTGAAATATGCCAGCTAATTAAGGGAGAGTTGCAGCCTCCCAGCACCATCAGGACCACACTGCCCATTGAGGTTAAGGTTACTGCGGCACTTTCCTTCTATGCATCGGGCTATCGCCCAAATTAAAAAGACGAAACTAGTGGTTTTTAAAATGGCCGATATTCTGGCGATCCTGAAAAATAATACAACCACTAACGCCAGAAATATCACCCATTTTGGGGCGATAGTGAGGTAAATGGAAAGTCTAGCCCCAAGACTTCATCATTTTCCTGCCAAATTTTATGTACTTATTTGACCAAGAAATTTCATTCGGCCTGAGCCTTTCTCCTCCAAGCCTGCTCTCCATTTCCATTTCATGTATAAGGAATGAAATGGGTACATTGGCATATGTTACTGGATTAGTAAACCAGGGGTCTGGACTAATGATTTGGAGACACGAGTTCAAATCCTACCACAGCTGGGGAATTTAAATTCAAATAAATAAATCTGGAATAAAAAGCTAGTGTCAGTAATGGTGACCATTAAACTACTGGATTGTCATAAAAGCCCATCTAGTTCATGAATATCCTTTGGGGAAGGGAATCTGCCATCCTTACCCGGTCTGGCCTATATGTAACTGCAGAACCACAGCAATGTGTTTGACTCTTAACTGCCCTGTGCCACTCGGTTGTCAGCAACTTCTCAAGGACAATTAGGGATTGGAGTGGGACAATAGGTCACACTGGACATATCAGACATGGAATAAAGGGTCAAAGTGTGTACGTGCAAGTGAAATCAGAAGCAGCCCTTACAAACTAAACACGTAGAAACAAGAATTATGTTGAGAACTGTACATCTGTATTGAATGTCTCAAGGCCCCACATTGCAAACCTTCTGTCCTAACACAAGAGATAACACGGGGATGGTATGTCTCAAACCAACACATCAGCAAAAATGGTACCTGGTATGAGCAGAGGTCAAAGCAGACCCAGGCACTGGGTGATAAGATAACATTCCAAAGTTGGATAAACACCCGTAGACACAGTGGGGGAAAGGTACCAGGAATAGATGGGATGGAAATCATCTTCGCCCTGAGTGACAAGGGGCTGTGTCCATTCAAATCAATGTATGTCTCATGTATTTAATGTCCGTCCATTATAGGCCAAGTAACTGTATAAAAACCCTGTGTGTTCTTTGTTCGGAGAGAGCAGGTGTTGAAAAGTTCAGTCGGGACTGACTTACAGACCTATCTCTCCCTTGCAAGTAAAATAAACATAATTGTGTTTGATTCTTAACAGACTGTGTTGAGGTTCATTATTTTAATCTCCACTTCAGGGATGGACAATAAATGCTGGCCTTGCCAGCGATGCCCATATCCCACAATGAATAAAGAAAACAAAACCTGCAGAATGTTGCTTGACCATCTGAACTTTCTGTCACCTTCATTGGCTCCCAGCCTTTCCTAAGTGCCCATTTTAGACACTGCAGTAATACAATATAAACCTAATGGGTTCATTACTAAGCAACCATGTTGGGACAAATGTATTTTACTCTCTCATGATGAAATGTAATGCCTCAGTAAAATGTAAATGCATTTATATATTGCAACCTTTGGCATTTTTAAAAATGAAGTCTGTCAGTTGTAACAGAAAATTGCTTTGACTTACATCGCCGCTTGCCATTACAGCTACACTCATTAGAGTACGACTGGTGCTGGTTGGCACCAGGATCTACTTACAGGGATACTGAGGTGAGCTAATTCAATACACTTTGGACAGCACACTTACCAATTGAACCCATGAGGTGAAGCATGTAAACCGAATAATATCATTGTAAGTAGGTAAATCGTGACCAAAAAGAATAGTGGCATTAGCACTTGTTCCTCTTCGCAAAAGCACCATTGACGGAACCCCGATATAGCCCTGTCAAGGTAAGGGTAATCTATCCTCTTTTGTGCTTCTCTGAAGAGCGCTTCAAGTGGAAGTACTCACCAGAATATCGGCTGCGGAGAATATGCTTACAGTGCTCCACATTGGAAGTGCAAGAGCGGGAAATTTACTACAACAACTGCATTCTTCAATAACTACTACCTGTACTGTAATTCTTGCTGATGAGTATTATTTAAAAGTAGTGACTTCTTCAGGGATAAAATTGGTATTCTGTCAATGGTGCTCTTCTCAAGTGGAACAAGGGCTAATGCCACTTCTATTTATGGTCACAATTGTTATTTCTGTTGTCACCAGTCCACTGCATCTCCAGTCAGCATCACTTATTACTTAAAATGATTGCTGGAAAAATAAGGGCTTGTTAATGACACTGTCATGTATCTCACACTACTGTACATAACTGTATCTTACCATGCTATACATGACTGTAACTAGAGATGACCTGTAACCACAAGCTTACCTTACCACCAGGGGTGCACTTGCAGGAGACACTGGATACCTGTTCCACACAGGTATGTAAAGACAGGTCTCAGGCAAGTGTGGCATTCGAGAGCTGTGTAATAAAGGTGCAGGTCCTGAGTGACCTTGACTTCAGCATGTGCCTCGTGTGAGTCTGTACTGCAGGGACAGGACTTTACAGTGGCGATGGGTTACAGGATTACAGAATCCACAGAATAGCGACCAACGGCTCAGATGAAAAATACAATGCTGGAGATAATTGGGAGGACTTTATAGAAAGGCTCCAGCAAAGCTTTGTAACCAAAGACTGGTTAGGCGACGATAAGGCAGACAAGAGAAGAGCCCATCTTGACCAGCTGTGGCTCGAAAACATATGCCATAATGAAGGACCTGCTGGCACCCGAGAAACCAGCAAGCAAGTCGTTTGAAGAATTGAGCCCACTGGTAAGAGACCACCTGAAGCCAACGAGCAGCCTACACATGGCCAGACACAGGTTCTACAACTACAGACGCTGTGTGGGCCAGAGCATACCCGACTTCGTGGCGGAACTTCGGAGGTTGGCTAGCTTATGTGAGTTCTCCGATGAACTAAGGAGAGAAGTACTGAGAGATGTTTTTATTGAAGGAATAGGCCACGCAGGCATATTCCGAAAGCTCATAGAGACCAAGAACTTGACCCTAGAGGCAGCAGCACTGGTTGCATAGACATTCTTAGCAGAAGAAGAAACGAGGTTGATCTACACTGCGGGTACGACAACTAACGAAACATCGGAATAAGGGGTTCACAGCGTAAAACAAGCCGCTACACCCACTCACAGACAAAGGCAGGAGAGCAGGCCCTCAACAGCAGGCAGTGGTGCCAGAAGCCATCAAGGGCCAGAGAAACGGCCGTTCACACCTCATCAACCCACAATGCGAGCAATCAACTACAAACTGAGAGAAGCTCAAGAGAGATCAGCCAGACGCAGCTCATTCCTTGGAAACAATGGAAGAGGTCTGTGCTGGAGGTGTGGGGGAAGGCACTCATCAAGGGGGTGTCGATTTCAGCATGCCGTTTGCAGAAACTGCAACTATTCATGTGGCCCTTGATGGCTTCTGGCGCCACTGCCCGCATGTGTAGAAAAACAGCAGCTCGGCTGGTATATGAATCGGATGGGCCGGAAAGTGGACCAGAAGACGGTGGGACAGTACCCGGGACACCGATGTACAGCGGGTCAACACGATCAATGGCCACTACTCTTACAGTAAGACGCCTCCAATAATGATGAGGGTCCTACTCAACGGAATACCCGTCAACATGGAGCTGGATACGGGAGCGAGTCAATCTCTCATGAGCGGTCAACAATTTGAACAGCTGTGGCCGCACAAAAGAGACAGACCAAAACTGACAAGGGTCGACACCAAACTAAGGACCTATACCAAAGAAATCATCCCAGTCCTTGGCAGCGCCATGCTCTCAGTCACACACAAAGGGACAGTGAACTGACTTCCCCTGTGGATTGTCCCCGGAGATCTCCCAGCACTGCTGGGGAGAAGCTGGCTGGAAAAACTAAATTGGAAATGGGATGATGTTCACGCCATGTCGTCAGAGGAACGGACCTCCTGCTCAACAGTTCTAAGTCGATTTGAACATCTTTTTCAGCCACGTGTGGGCACCTTCAAAGGGGCTAAAGTCAAAATCTACATCACACAGGATGCCAGACCGGACCATCACAAGGCTAGAGCTGTGTCCTATGTGATGAGGGAAAAGGTTGAACATGAACTGGACAGGCTTCTGCGGGAAGTCATTATCTCACCCGTGGAATTTAGCGACTGGGCAAGTCCCATCGTCCCAGTCATGAAGCCTGATGGATCCGTACGAATCTGTGGGGATTACAAATCTACCATAAACAGAGTCTCCCTGCAGGACCAATACCTGCTGCCCAGAGCGGAGGACCTATATGCCACATTGGCTGGAGGAAAACTTTTCTCGAAACTAGATCTCACATCTGCGTACGTGACGCAACAACTGACCGAGTCTAAGCTACTCACCACCATCAACACACATCGAGGCCTTTTCATGTACAATCGATGCCCATTCGGCATCATGTCGGCAGCCGCTATATTCCAGCGCAACATGGAGAGTCTGCTCAAGTCCATCCCGGGGACGGTTGTATTTCAAGATGACATACTTATAATGGGCAGGGACACCGACTCCCATCTCCGCAATTTGGAGGAAGTACTAAAGCGGTTGGATCAGATAGGCCAAAGAGTTAAGAAATCCAAGTGCCTGTTTCTCGTGCCCGAGGTTGAATTTTTGGGCAGAAGGATTGCCGCTGATGGAATCCACCCAACAGAGTCCAAAACCGAAGCAATTCATCTGGCACCCAGGCCCCGGAATGTCTCGGATCTGCGCGCCTTTCTCGGGCTACTTAATTACTTTGGGTATTTTATGCAGAACTTAAGCACGCTGCCGGAGCCTCTCCTCATGCTACTCAGAAAGGGGTGCGATTGGTTTTGGAGGAACACCCAGGAACGCGCCTTCAATAAGGCACGCGACCTTCTATGTTCCAACCGTGTTTTGGCTTTCTTTGATCCAGGTAAAAAGCTAATTCTTACATGTGATGCGTCAGCGTACGGGGTCGGGTGCGTTTTACAACATGTCAATGGTGCAGGTAAATTACAACCCATAGCTTATGCCTCCAGGTCACTTTCGTGGGCGGAGCGCGAGTACGGAGTGGTGGAGAAGGAGGCGCTCGCGTGCATGTACAGTGTCAAAAAGATGCACCATTACCTTTTTGGGGCCAAGTTCGCGTTAGAAAACGAACACAAGCCCCTCACGTTCCTCCTATCCGAGAGCAAGGCAATAAACGCCAACGCCTCGCCTCGCATTCAATGGTGGGCACTTATGCTGGCGTCCTACAACTACACAATAAGGCACAGACCAGGCACAGACAACTGTGCCGACGTGCTTAGCAGGCTACCCCTGGCGACCACGGAAGGGTCTGACGAACAGGACTGTGAGATAGTCATGGCAATCAATGCCTTCGAGTCCACAGGTTCGCCCATGACGGCTCGCCAAATCAGAGCCTGGACGACCAGTGACCCCACATTATCCTCAGTAAAAAGATGTGTCCTAACTGGTGACTGGGCAGAGGCTCACGATGCCTGCCCCAAGGAGATCAAACCTTTCCATAGGCGCATGCATGAGCTGTCACTCCAAGCAGACTGCCTGATGTGGGGCAGCCGAGTAGTTATGCCTCTGTGAGGCAGCGAGGCATTTGTCCGGGAGCTCCACCGCGAGCACCCGGGGATCGTTCTCATGAAGACCATACCAGATCCCACGTCTGATGGTCCGGCATTGACACGGACTTGGAGCTCTGCGTCCGGCGGTGCACCACTTGTGCCCAACTTATAATGCCCTCAGGGAGGCCCCCCTGAGCCCCTGGCCCTGGCCCACCAAACCATGGTCGCGGGTGCACGCAGACTATGTGGGCCCATTCATGGTCAAAATGTTCCTCGTAGTTGTAGGTGCATTTTCAAAGTGGATCGAATGCACCATTTTAAACTCGTGCACCATCTCCACCACTGTGGAGAGTCTCGCAACTATATTTGCAATGTACGGAATCCCTGACATATTGGTCAGTGACAATGGTCCGTGCTTCACCAGCGCAGAATTCCAAGATTTCATAAGTGACCGCGGCATAAATCACGTTAAGACGGCATTGTTCAAGCCGGCCTCCAACGGCCAGCCGGAACGAGCAGTGCAAATCATTAAACAAGGCATGCTCAAAATTCAAGGTCCCATGCTGCAGGGCCGCCTGTCGCGACTGCTGCTGGCATACAGATCTCGTCCACATTCATTGACTGGAGTTCCCCCCGTGCAACTATTGATGAAACGGACCTTAAAGACAAGGCTCTCTTTAATCCTCCCAGACATGTATGAAATCGTTGAGGCAAAGTGTCGTAAGCTAACTGAGTACCATGACCGAAATTCGAGGGGGAGGTGGAATGAGATAGGGGACAAAGTGATTGTGCTCAACTATGGCAGGGGTCCCAAATGGCTTGCAGGGACAGTAACAGGCAAGGAAGGAAACAGGCTACTGTGGTACAAATGGATAATGGCTAAACCTGCCGGAGGCATGTAGACCAAGTCAAAAGTAGATTTACCAACAACACTGCTGAACCAGAGGCAGACTACAATGTGGAACTCACACCACACCTGGTGGACAAACAGAGGGAACAACCTGAGGAAAAGGCAATCCCAACAGACAGCTGGCGAGACACCCAAAATCATACTGAACGAAACAGACAGCCCAGGCGAGATACCAGCAATCACACCGGGAGAAAAACAGGCACTAAGGCAAATAACTGAACCACAACTAAGACGCTCCACGCGAGAGCATTGACCACCTGAGAGACTGAACCTATAAAGACAATAAGACCTTGGGGGAGGGTGATGTCATGTATCTCACACTACAGTACATAACTGTATCTTACCATGCTATACATGACTGTAACTCGAGATGACCTGTAACCACAAGCTTACCTTACCACCAGGGGTGCACTTGCAGGAGACACTGGATACCTGTTCCACACAGGTATATAAAGACAGGTCTCAGGCAAGTGTGGCATTCGAGAGCTGTGTAATAAAGGTGCAGGTCCTGAGTGACCTTGACTTCAGCATGTGCCTCGTGTGAGTCTGTACTGCAGGGACAGGACTTTACAGACACACACCTTTATGAATGTGCAAATCAGTCGGCAAATTCAGGAGATGAAGAGAGAAGCTGTGAGTTGCGAATCTCTGGAACACACTGGCTGATTTACGCTACTCCGCTGCTTGCTTCGCACAAACAGTATCTCGTCTTTAGCCTGCCCATTATTTTTAAGAATTTGTTCATTAATTGCCTTTAAACTTGTCGCAGAAAGTTAGGGCTAGTGATTAAGAGCTTAGGTATCTTTTTTATGATGTGATAATTGTTAATGCCATGCCAATCAAACTCTCATGTACAGAAAGGGAATAAATTAAACTCTGGAGTCTCATTTCTGAATGCAGTCAATTCATCTTAGAGATTTAAAAACATTCACATTTTTATATTTATTCTTAATTTTTCTTTGTGCCTTTTTTCTGTCTCTGAATCCAATCATTCTTTCTCTCTCTTTATTTCTATTGCTGTATCTGATTTGACTCTAATTCACCCTCCGTTTCCGTTGTTCCTCTGTTTCTTTCTCAGGAGATAGGCAATAATTGCTGACCTTGCCAGCGATGCCACATCACATGAATGAATAAAAAATAGTCCTTAAATCATAGAATCATAGAATGGTTACATCACAGAAGGAGGCCGTTCGACTTGTTGAACCTGTGCCAGCCCTCTGCAAGAGCACTTCAGCTAGTCCCACTCCCCCGCCCTTTCCCCGTAGCCCTGCAATTTTCTTTCCTTCAGGTACTTATCCAATTCAATTTTGAAAGCCACGACTGAATCTGCCTCCACCACCATTTCAGGCAGTACATTCCAGATCACAAGCAGTCGCTGCCTAAAGTTTTTTCTCATATCGCCTTTGATTCTTCTGCCAATCACCTTAAATCCGTGTCATCTGGTTCTCGACTTCCGCCAATGGGAACAGTTTCTCTCTCTCTACTCAGTCTAGACCCTTCATGATTTTGAGCACCACTTTAATCATTGGTTAAGAAGATACACTGTTGGTCCCACTGTTCACTAAGGTCCTAGATGCCCTCGTCACGCTGTTACCAGCTCACACTTCCAGCAAATTACGGCACAAAAAATATCTGAGCTGAAGGGTGTAGGGAAAATGCTCACTGACAGTGTGAGATGCACCGCTCCAGCAGGATCTGGCCCATTGCATCTAAACAGTAACGGCAACATAAATGATGTGAAATCACATTGGGCGACCTTAACAATGTTAGCATGTTTCATACAAACACTTCTGACCACCATTGTAACAAAAAGATCAAGCAGTTTACTTTAATAATGTATGCTAATTGTGCACAGTGCAACTTCAGCCCATTAGTTGCCTTCTGAGCTCTGTTGGTCAACACAGGGTGCATTCATAATTGATTCACTTATTGAGCAGGAGGTCATGATTTATCAACCTGAACTCCTACCAGAAGCCCAACAACAGAGGATTAATATGGGCATGGACTGTAGAGTAGATGGAGAATAAAATATCACAGTGTGGAGCTAAAGAGCTTTTATTTTCTAGTGCCAGGGTTGATTTGTGCTGTTGGTATGGCAAGAACCTGATCCAGTTGCAGTTTCGAGGCTCTTCATGTTTTGATATTTACAAGTAACAGTCCCAGTCCCACAAGTTGCTGCATGAATCGTCCTAGGTGGGCACTTGGTACCGTGTGACTACTGGCTCAGCTCTTGACCCGTCGAAGCCTCCCTTTCATCTATAAGGCTTAAGTCAGGAGTGTGATGGAATAGTCAACAGTCATCTGGATGGATGTGGCTGAAACAACACAACAAACCCAACACTATCCAAGAGGGAGCAGTTTGCTTGATTGATTCCCCTGCCACAGGACTCAATATCCATCCTCTCCACCGCTGGTACACCTTGGCTATGGTATGCAATGCAGCAACACACCAAGGTTATTTATCCAGCATCTCCCACCCTGCATACTCTACACTGAAAAGGATAAAAGCAACAAATGTGTGGGAACACTGGGAACGCCATCACCGCTTAATATCCTGGGGTAGCACCACTACCATTTCTCATAGACTAAGTCCCACAGGATGTTACCGCCAAATCATTAATCCTGATCATTTCTATTCCAATCTTACTGGTGTCATGTGCTGTGGTGTTTGGCCCTTCACTTCACTTTCTCCAAAGATAAGTGTCTGAGTGCAGCTCCAACAACACTCAAGAAGCACGACACCATCCAGGACAAAACAGCCGTCTTGATTGGCACCCCATCCACCACCTTCAATATTCACTCCCTCTGTTATGTATTGTCCAGGTACATTAAATGTATAAGTACAATGGTGCGCCACAGAGGGCGCTATGGTGGGAGACCTGAAAGTACCTGCAAGACAGAGTATAAAAGGCTGCCCACCACACCTGGGAGGCACTCTGGAGTTACACAATAAAGGACTAAGGTCACAGCAGTTACTACAACACCAGACCATGTGGAGTCAGTGATTTGAGTGCTACATACATCACATTGGCGACAAGGACACGGACGAACTTCACGCAACTACTCTGGGCTTGTTAAAGGATTTTACAGTGGGAAATGATTGGGAGGCCTTTACGGAAAGGCTCGAGTACTACTTCACAGCAAACGACCTGACGGGGAACACGGACGCACTGAGAAAGAAGCGTAAGGCGATATTGCTTTCCAGTTGTGTCGATGAGGTTTACTGTCTCGTCAGGGATTTGCTGGCACCCGAGAGCGCCAGGGACAAGTCATATGAGGAGTTGATCGCACTCAGTCATGACCAACTTAAACCGAAGGAGAGCATTCTCAGGGCCCGGCACAAATTCTACCACCACTGCAGACCTGAGGGCCAGGATGTCACCAAAGATGCTGCAGACCTCAGGAGACTCGCGGCGCCGTGTGATTTTGGCACAGACAGTGACGAGGCGTTGCGGGACGTTTTTGTTATGGGGATTGGCCATGAGGGTCTCCTTCACAGGCTGCTATCCACTGAACCTACAGTCACCCTGAAGCAAGCCATCACCATCAGCCGGGCGTTTATGACCTCGACCTGCAGCACCAAGCAGATGATCCACACAGTCTCGAACCCGGCAGGTACTATCCACAGGATAGCGCCCACCACGAACAAAGCTGCAGAACGTGGCTCTGCCCGGGGCAGAGAGCACGGACCTCGGAGTCCTGGAACTCAGAGTCCGCCGAGGGGGGCTAATCGAGCAGCACCATGCTGGCACTGCGGAGGAAGCCATGGGGCTCACCAGTGCAGGTTTGCAGAGTATACGTGCAATACCTGCCACACGAAAGGCCACCTTCAGCGTATGTGCAAAAGAAACCTGACTCACCGTGTGGCTGAGGAGATGGTAGAGGGTCCATTTCCCAGCGAGGAGCAGGCAGAAGAAGATGAGGCGTTGTTTGGCCTGTATATGTGTACCGACGACTCGGCCCCGGTGATTACGGAGGTCAAGATCAACGGAGTCCCAATGAGTATGGAAGTGGACACTGGATCGGGTCCGTCGTTGATGAGTCAGAAAACTTTTGATAAATTGTGGGTCAACCCAGCTGCACGACCCAAGCTGGTCCCGGTCACGGCGAAGTGATGGTCATGGACTCACACTCACAAACCAACCAGGACGAACAAGGCCGAGGTTACCTACACCAAGGAACTGATACCTGTTCTTGGCAGAGCGGAGGTGCAGGTATCTCACGGGGGCGAGATGCACGGTTTACCTTTATGGGTCCTTGCAGGCGATGGGCCGACGTTTCTCGGCAGGAGGTGGATGGGGAAGGTCCGTGGGAGCTGGAAAGACTTCATTCCTCCACAGACCGCTGATCCCCGGGTTCCCAAAGAGCAGCGCCGACCGAGCTGGAGGAGGAAGAAGCCGTTCATCGGCAGTCTAAATCCCCACACAGGCGACAGCAGCCCAGAACTCCTGACCTCAAGCAATCCTGCAGCCTCAGCCTCGGGAGAACGCTACTCGGGTGGGTGCAGGAGCCAGAGTGGAGGATACGGCAGCAATCACGGAGGCCATTCTCACAGGGACTATGACGGATCGAATTCAAAGAGCCAGATTCAAGATCGGATTGTTTTGTCCGTTTTCCTTCCTTCTTTCTTTTTTATTCCTTCTATTCCAGAGAGTAAAACATCAGGCCAGCGAGCTCAAGATGGTGGCGAGCCTCGTGGCAGCAGAGCTCTGCAAAGAACAAAGGCAAGCAGTACAACTAAAATGGCGGCGCCCAAGGAAAGCCTCGTGGGAACCACAAGATGGCGTCTTAAAAGGAAAATGCACCTGGGAGCCTTAAAAGGGACTTATACCATTGGCGGTCCCCACAAAAAGACTTTTGTAAGGCAAGAACGAGTCTAAATGTGTAATGTGATTTGTATGATGAAGTGATTTAGGGGAAGAGTTGATATTTTGATGCTGAATGGTTACTGTGTTTAAAATGATGGATATGAATGATTTACGAAAAGAGTTAATACCACGAGGTACAAGTAAAAGGGCTAATGGATCCGTGACTAACATGCCTAAGGGGCCAATGCGATTTTCGATTTCACGTGATTCATGCAATGGTTCAGCGGCTGCAGATGAGCCACCAAGGCAACTACTGAGAACAGAGGCAACGCACCAGTTGCGATACCCTGTCTCAGCACAGCCCATTACCTCAGGCGAAAAGGGGTAGTACTCTGCCACCGTACCTCACCCAGTGGAGCTGGGATTAAATAACTGTTCAGTGCACCTGCAACCTTTTGACATAACATCCGCACCACATATCATATATACCATACAAATGTACTATCTATGTATACCTGCTTTCTGTTGGAGGTTATACTCGTGTACTTCATCACCCATGTAAGGACTGCAAATACCACATGCTTGCATCGGATCGCAAGCATAATCTCTACATGGGGGGGAAGTGGATGGTCATGGACTCACACTCACAAACCAACCAGGACGAACAAGGCCGAGGTTACCGGCAATGGCTTTTGGAACTGGGGGCGGAGTGAGATGTTATGTATTGTCCAGGTACATTAAATGTATAAGTACAATGGTGCGCCACAGAGGGCGCTGTGGTGGGAGACTTGAAAGTACCTGCAAGACAGAGTATAAAAGGCTGCCCACCACACATCGGAGGCACTCTGGAGTTGCACAATAAAGGACTAAGGTCACAGCAGTTACTACAACACCAGACCGTGTGGAGTCAGTGATTTGAGTGCTACAGACATCACACCCTCCATCACCGACATACTGTGGCTGCAGTGTGTACCATCTACAAGGTGCATTGCAGCAATTCACCAAGGCTTCTTCAGCAACACCTCCCAAACCCGCGACCTCTACCACCTAGAAGGACAAGGGCAGCAGGCACATGGGAACACCATCACCTCCACATTCCCCTCCAAGTTACACACCATCCTGATTTGGAAATATGTCGCCGCTGGGTCAAAATCCTGGGACTCCCTTCCTAACAGCACTGGGGGAGTACGTTCACCATAAAGACTGCAATGGTTTAAGAAGGCAGCTCACCACGACCTTCTCAAGGGCAATTAGGGATGGGCAATAAATGCTGGCCTTGACAGCGATGCCCACATCCCAGGAACAAATAAAAAAATTTAAAAATATCACATAGGTTCATACTGCGATGTGTACACATGTCAATATAATTAGTTACTGGTGTGCAGGAGCATAGCCATTTGGCACTGATGCACATGGTTTAATATTTCTGACGCTTGTTAAATGGTTCAATGGTTTCAGGTCATCCGGCATAGTCATATTCAAAGTCAAGAACCGAAGAGCAAGGGGGGGGGTCAATGAGGTCACCCAAAGTGAGATAGGACAGAACCTGTCGGTTCAGGGCATGCCACTTTAACATGATGGGGCCGAAATTCAGGCGCACCTATGAGTTTTGGAGTGGTAATTGCCGCTGGAACTCCTTTTATGGTAAATAGATCCATTTTCAGGACTTTGACATTTTTTCAAAGTCCGACAGGAAATGACAATAATGGGGGTGGGCCTTAGATTCAAAGCCTTAGACTGGCTGAAAATGGGTCGGTGGGGCCGTCCGCCGCTGTCAATCAATGTGGTGACGTCACAGCGCGTGTGCGTCACAACGCACTCGCCCCTCCGTTAAAGGGGAGAGAGTTTATCATTTTTTTACTTTGGTCACTGGGCCACCAGGAAGTGTTTATAAAAACATAAGAAATAGGAGCAGGAGTAGACCATACGGCCCCTCGAGCCTGTTCCGCCATTTAATACGATCATGGCTGATCCGATCATAGACTCAGCTCCACTTCCCTGCCCGCTCCCCATAACCCCTTATTCCCTTTTCGTTTAAGAAACTGTATATTTCTGTCTTAAATTTATTCAATGTCCCAGCTTCCACAGCTCTGTGAGGCAGCGAATTCCACAGATTTACAATCCTCTGACAAAAGAAATTTCTCCTCATCTCAGTTTTAAATGGGCGGCCCCTTATTCTAAGATCATGCCCTCGAGTTCTAGCCTCCCCCACCAGTGGAAACATCCTCTCTGCATCCACCTTGTCAAGCCCCCTCATAATCTTATACGTTTTGATAAGATCACCTCTCGTTCTTCTGAATTCCAATGAGTAAAGGCCCAACCTACTCAACCTTTCCTCATAAGTCAACCCCCTCATCTCCGGAATCAACCGAGTGAATCTTCTCTGAACTGTCTCCAAAGCAAGTATATCCTTTCGTAAATATGGAAACCAAAACTGCACACAGTATTCCAGGTGTGGCCTCACCAATACCCTGTATAAGTG
Source organism: Pristiophorus japonicus (assembly GCF_044704955.1). NCBI lineage: Eukaryota > Metazoa > Chordata > Chondrichthyes > Pristiophoridae > Pristiophorus > Pristiophorus japonicus. The sequence goes on along the minus strand of NC_091983.1, from coordinate 203,017,507 downwards.
TCGCAAGACTTCCCTGCTTTTATACTCCTTTGCAATAAAGGCCAAGATTCCATTGACCTTCCTGATCACTTGCTGTACCTGCATACTATCCTTTTGTGTTTCATGCACAAGTACCCCCAGGTCCCGCTGTACTGCAGCACTTTGCAATCTTTCTCCATTTAAATAATAACGTGCTCTTTGATTTTTTTCTGCCAAAGTGCATGACCTTACACTTTCCAACATTATAATCCATCTGCCAAATTTTCCCACTCACTTAGCCTGTCTATGTTCTTTTGCAGATTTTTTGTGTCTTCCTCACACATTGCTTTTCCTCCCATCTTTGTATCGTCAGCAAACTTGGCTACGTTACACTCGGTCCCTTCTTCCAAGTCATTAATATAGATTGTAACTAGTTGGGGTCCCAGCACTAATCCCTGTGGCACCCCACTAGTTACTGATTGCCAACCCATGAATGAACCATTTATCCCGACTCTCTGTTTTCTGTTAGTTAGCCAATCCTCTATCCATGCTAATATATTAAACCCAACCCCGTGAACGTTTATCTTGTGCAGTAACCTTTTATGTGGCACTTTGTCAAATGCCTTCTGGAAGTTCAAATACACCACATCCACTGCTTCCCCTTTATGTTTCTGTAGCAGGAAGGGGGCACTAAAGTTGCATGTTCAGCCATGAACTCATTGAATGGTGGTGCAGGTTAGAAGGGTCGAATGGCCTACTCCTGCACCTATTTTCTATGTTTCTATGTTTCTATGTTTCCACCCTGTTCGTTGCATCCTTGAAGAATTCCAGCAAATTTGTCAAACATGACTTCCCTTCATAAATCCATGCTGATTCTGCCTGACCGAATGTTGCTTTTCCAAATATCCTGCTACTGCTTCTTTCATAATGGACTCCAACATCTTCCCAACCATAGATATTAGGCAAACTGGTCGATAGTTTCTTGCTTTTTGTCTGCCTTCTTTGTTAAATAGGGGCGTTACATTTGCAGTTTTCCAATCTGCTGGGACCTCCTCAGAATCCAGGGAATTTTGGTAAATTACAACCAATGCATCCACTATCCCTGTCGCAACTCCTTTTAAGACGCTGGGGTGCAAGCCATCAGGCCAGCGGCCTGGCACCCAAGAGGGGGTGCCAGACTGCCTGTTGGCAGCCCGGCAAACCAGGGGGCAGTCTTTTGCCGGCTGATCGGCAAGTCAGCCGGCAAAATTTTTTCCATTGCGGCCGCAGCAGTGTGCCCTCCCCTTTAATGGCGGCTGCGTTGCCCGGTTGTGCTCAGTGCGGAGATGATGCACTGGCAGACAAACCTGTCGGGGGCTCCGCATGGCGGGGGATCGACAGATTCAGGTGAAAATCGATGGATAAATATTTTTGTTGCTTTTTTTATTTTTTTCATTTGCGGTGCAACCACTCGGGCGGGATGGGGTCCAGGCCGAAAAATCCCCGAGCTGAATTTAGGTCGGGTCAGCCTGTTAACCCCAAAGCGGTGGCCAGTCGATTTTTAGGAATGGCCGCCACAAACGAGCATTAACGGGTCTCTTTGAGATCTTGAATTTCAACCCAAATGCATTTTTTGTTAAAAAACTTAACTAGGTTCATCTAAATTACATTTACAGGTGGATGATTTGCCAGTAGAATAGTAGAAGTGGGACCTGGGGGCAGTGCTGTGCGGTGAGGACAGATTGTTGGATGACCTTTGTCTTACGGATGTTTAGCGTAAGGCCCATGCTTTCGTATGCCTCAGTAAATACGTCGACTATGTCCTGGAGTTCAGCCTCCGTATGTGCGCAGACGCAGGCATCGTCCACGTACTGTAGCTCGACGATAGAGGTTGAGGTAGTCTTGGACCTGGCCTGGAGATGGCGCAGGTTGAACAGATTCTCACTGTTCTGTGGTTTAGTTCCATTCCAGCGGGGAGCTTGTTGACTGTGAGGTGGAGCATGGCGAAAGATTGAGAAGAGGGTTGGAGCGATGAGGCAGCCCTGTTTGACCCCGGTCCGGACGTGGATTGGGTCTGTGGTAAGGATCACGGCCTGCATGTCGTCGTGGAGCAGGCGGAGGATGGTAATGAACCTTTGGGGGCATCCGAAACGGAGGAGGACATGCCATAAACCCTTGCGATTGACGGTGTCAAAGGCCTTTGTAAGGTCGAAGAAGGCCATGTATAAGGGCTGGTGCTGTTCTCTGCATTTTTCCTGCAGCTGTCGCGCTGCAAAAATCATGTCCATTGTGCCCCATAGGGGACGGAATCAGCACTGTGACTCCGGGAGGAGCTCCTCGGCCACGGGAAGAAGATGGTTGAGGAGGACTCTAGCTATGACTTTCCCAGTGGCTGATAGCAGGGAGATTCCTCTGTAGTTACCGCAGTCAGACTTGTCCCCTTTTTTAAAGCTGGTCATGATTACTGCATCTCTGAGATCCCCCGGCATGCTCTCCTCCCTCCAGATGAGAGATGAGGTCATGTATTCGGGCCAACAGTGCCTCTCCGCCATACTTTAATGCCTCAGCAGGGATTCCATCTGCTCCTGTAGCCCTTGTTGTTTTTAAGTTGTCTTATGGCTTTTTCTACCTCGTGCAGTGTTGGGGTCTCACTGAGGTGGTGGCGGGTAGCATGCTGCAGGATGGAGTCGAGAACACTCGAGTCAAAGGCAGAGTCTCGATTGAGGCGATCTTCGAAGTGCTCCTTCCAGCGGGCCCTGACTGCCTCGGTGTCCTTGATGAGTGTTTCCCTGTTCTTGGCCAGCAGTGGGGTGGGGCCTTGGGAGTTTGGACCGTAGGTGGCCTTGACTGCGATGAAGAATCCTCGCACATTATGGCTGTCGACCAGCTGCTGTGATCCCTGTGCTTTCTCCATCCACCAACTGTTCTTTAGGTCCCGGGTTTTTTGTTGGACCTCAGCCTTGAGCCGTCTGTAATGCTACTTTGCTGCTCCTGCGTTGGGTTGTTGTGTTTTTGTATGAGGCTCTGAAATGCGCTGTGCTTGTGATATATTAGCTCTTGGGTCTCTTGATCATTCTCATCAAACCAGTCCTGGTGTTGCTTGGTTAAGTAACCGAGCATCTTTTTGCAGGCACTGGTTAGGGAGGCCTGGAGGGCAGACCAAGCGCTGTGGGCATTCTGCGTCTCGGGGTCATCAAGGCACGTCAGGTTAGCTGTGAGGCGCTGACTGTATAGGGTTCTCTTAGCTGGGTCTTTAAGTGCCCCAGCATTGACTTTTTTGCGGCACTGCTTCTGCTGCCCCCTCCGCTTTGGTGCTATGTTGATGTCGATGATGGATCGGATTAGGCGGTGGTCCGTCCAGCAGTCGGCGGCTCCTGTCATGGCGCGGGTGATGCGCACGTCCTTGCTGCCTCATCATCAAGATCCACGTCACGGCCCTGGACAACGTGGACCACTTCTCTTATCTCGGGAACCTCCTATCATCAAGAGCAGGCATCGACGATGAGATCCAACACCGCCTCCAGTGCGCCAGTGCAGCCCTCGGCCGCCTGAGGAAAAGAGTGTTCGAAGACCAGGCCCTCAAAACTGCCACCAAGCTCATGGTCTACAGGGCTGTAGTAATACCCGCCCTCCTGTATAGGTCAGAGACATGGACCATATACAGTAAAGTCGCTGGAGAAATATCACCAACGATGTCTCCGCAAGATCCTACAAATCCCTTGGGAGGATAGACGCACCAACATCAACGTCCTCACTCAGGCTAACATCCCCAGCATCATCATCATATCATCATCATAGGCAGTCCCTCGGAATCGAGGAAGACTTGCTTCCACTCCTGAAGTGAGTTGAACAGTCCAATATGAGAGCCACAGACTCTGTCACAGGTGGGACAGATAGTCGTTGAGGGGAGGGGTGGGTGGGACTGGTTTGCCGCACACTCTTTCCGCTGTCTGTGCTTGATTTCTGTACGCTCTGGCGTTGGGACTCGAGCTGTTCAGTGCTCTCCCGGATGCACTTCCTCCACTTAGTGCGGTCTTGGGCCAGGGACTCCCAGGTGTCAGTGAGAATGTTGCACTTTATCAGAGAGGCTTTGAGGGTGTCCTTGTAGCGTTTCTGCTGCCCATCTTTGGCTCGTTTGCCATGAAGGAGCTCCGAGTAGAACACTTGCTTTGGGAGTCTCGTGTCCGGCCTGCCCAGCGGAGCTGATCGAGTGTGGTCAGTGTTTCAATGCTGGGGATGTTAGCCTGAATGAGGACGCTGATGTTGGTGCACCTGTCCTCTCAGGGGATTTGTAGGATCTTGCGGAGACATCGTTGGTGATATTTTTCCAGCAACTTGAGGTGTCTGCTGTACATGGTCCATGTCTCTGAGCCATACAGGAGGGCGGGTATTACTACAGCCCTGTAGACCATGAACTTGTTGGCAGTTTGGAGAGCCTGGTCTTCAAACACTCTCTTTTCCTCAGGCGACCAAAAGCTGCACTGGAGCACTGGAGGCGGTGTTGGATCTCATTGTCGATGCCTGCTCTTATTGATAGGAGGCTCCCGAGATATGGGAAGTGGTCCATGGTGTCCAGGGCCGCATGTGTATCTTGATGACTGGGGGGCAGTGCTGTGCAGTGAGGACAAGTTGGTGAAGGATCTTTGTCTTACGGATGTTTAGCGTAAGGCCCATGCTTTCGTATGCCTCAGTAAATATGTCGACTATGCCCTGGAGTGCGGCCTCTTTATGTGCACAGATGCAGGCGTCGTCCGCGTACTGTAGCTCGACGACAGAGGTTGGGGTGGTCTTGAATCTGGCCTGGAGACGGCGCAGGTTGAACAGGTTCCCACTGGTTCTGTAGTTTAGTTCCAATCCAACGGGGAGCTTGTTGACTGTGAGGTGGAGCATGGCGGTGAGAAAGATTGAGAAGAGGATTGAGCCGATGACGCAGCCCTGTTTGACCCCGGTCCGGACGTGGATTGGGTCTGTAATGGATCAGTTGGTAAGGATCACGGCCTGCATGTCGTTGTGGAGTAGGTGGAGGATGGCGACGAACTTTTGGGGGCATCCGAAACGGAGGAGGACGCTCCATAGACCCTCGCGTTGGACAGTGTCAAAGGCCTTTGTAAGGTTGAAGAAGGCCATGGATAAAGACTGGCGCTGTTCCCTGCATTTTTCCTGCAGCTGACGCGCTGCAAAAATCATGTCCGTTGTGCCCCGTAGGGGACAAAATCCGCACTGTGACTCCGGGAGGAGCTCCTCGGCCACGGGAAGAAGACGGTTGAGGAGGACTCTAGCAACAACTTTCCCAGTGGCTGATAGCAGGGAGATTCCTCTGTAGTTGCCGCAGTCGGACCTGTCCCCTTTTTTAAAGCTGGTCACGATTATTGCATCTCTGAGATCCCCCGGCATGCTCTCCTCCCTCCAGATGAGAGAGATGAGGTCGTGTATTCACGCCAGCAGTGCCTCTCCGCCATACTTCAATGCCTCAGCAGGGATTCCGTCCGCACCCATAGCCTTGTTGTTTTTGAGCTGTCTTATGGCTTTTTCTACCTCGTGCAGTGTTGGGGTCTCACTGAGGTGGTGGCGGGTAGCATACTGCGGGATGGAGTCGAGAACACTCGAGTCAAAGGCAGAGTTTCGATTGAGGAGATCTTTGAAGTGCTTCTTCCAGCGGGCCCTGACTGCCTCGGTGTCCTTGATGAGTGTTTCCCCGTTCTTGGCCAGTAGTGGGGTGGGGCCTTGGGTGTTTGGCCCGTAGGTGGCCTTGACTGCAATGAAGAATCCTCGCACATCATTGTTGTCGGCCAGCTGCTGTATCTCCTGTGCTTTCTTCATCCACCACATACCCAGCATTGAAGCACTGACCACACTCGATCAGCTCTGCTGGGTAGGCCACATAGTTCACATGCCAGACACGAGATTCCTAAAGCAAGTGCTCTACATGGAGCTCCTTCACGGCAAATGAGCCAAAGGTGGGCAGCAGAAACGTTACAAGGACACCCTCAAAGCCTCCCTGATAAAGTGCGACATCCCCACTGACACCTGGGAGTCCCTGGCCCAAGACTGCCCTAAGTGGAGGAAGTGCATCCGAGAGGGCGCTGAGCACCTCGAGTCTCAACGCAGAGAGGATGCAGAAATCAAGCGCAGGCAGTGGAAAGAGCGTGTGGCAAACCAGTCCCACCCACCCGTTCCCTCAACGACTATCTGTCCTACTTGTGACAGAGTCTGTGGCTCTCGTATTGGACTGTTCAGCCACCTACGAACTCACTTCAGGAATGGAAGCATGCCTTCCTCGATTCCGAGGGACTGCCAATGATGATAATGATGAGAAGTGGGACCATTGATAGATGTGAGCTTTGCTCTCTCGCTCTGCCGGATATTTGTGGGTTTAAGAGCCACTACAATGACTTGAGTTCATAATCTAATCTGACATGCCAGTGCAGTACTGAGGGAGCGCTGCATTGTTGGAAGTGCCATCATTCAAATGATAAGTTAAACCAAGGGCTCTCTCAAGTGGACTTAAAAGTTCCGTTTCACTATTTTGAAGAAGAGTAGGGGAGACTTCCACAGTGTCCTGGCCAATATTTAAGGCGCTATGTAAATGGAAATATTTCTTTCATATGAATTGCATTTGTTTCGTGACTTTAGTGGAGACAGTAAGGACTGATGACATCGAGAGAAATCGCCTTGGGTGGGGCGGGGGGGAGTTAAAATTATTCGGGGTTTGACACTATTTCCTCTGAGAAGAGGACACAGATTTAAGATCAATTACTAAACAATTAGATAGAGATGAGACTAACATTTTTTTACACAGCGAGTTGTAATCTGGAATACACTGCCTGAAAAGGTAGTGGAAGCAGAATCAATAATAACTTTCAAGAGCGAATTGGATAAATACTTGAAGAGAGAAAATGTGCAGTACTATGGGGAAAGAGTGGGGCGAGTGGGACTAATTAGAGAGTTCTTTCACAGAGCTGGCACAGGCATGATGGGCATAATGGCCTCCTTACGTGCTGTATGATTCCATGAAGTGATTTGCATGAAGGGAAAAAGAACAAGAGAGGCAGAGATAAACCCAATTTAATCAGCAGCATCCCATCGAAGGTGTTGTCCAGTCGTTCACGGCAATAGTTGGTTGCACCATCCGTTACCTCCGGCCACTGGCGCTGTTTGAAATCAGCGTTCGGAACGAGCTGCCGGGAAGAGGTCTTTAAAATGATGAAAGCTTTTGATAGAGTGGTTACTGTGCGAGTGTTTCCACTTCTGGGGAAGAGCATTACTCGAGGCCATCAATATAAGATAGTCACCATGGAATCCAATAGGGAATTCCGAGGAAACGCCTTTACCCAGAGAGTGGTGAGAATGTGGAACGCGCTACCACAGGGAGTGGTTGAAGTGAATAGTATTTAAAGTGAGTCTGGACAAACATATGAGGGAGAAGGGAATAGAGGGTTACGCTGATAGATTTAGAGGAGGAGGCTTGAGTGGAGTATAAACACCGGCACGGATTAGTTGGGCGGAATGGCCTGTTTCTGTGCTGTGTATCCGATGTAATCCTATGTAAAACAGAGAACAGGGTGACCTTCCACGTCACTGTTACAGTTGCCAGCTGGAAGAATGGTGGGATAGAAACTCACCTCAGACAGTAGAGCAGCACAAACAGGATCGCTGCGGCCTCCAGTTCAAGGCTGCATCCAATATTTAATCCCACTAAAGTCACTGGGTCTGAATATCAGACCGGGCCTGTAGCAGGTGGATCATATGATACTGCACACTCTGCACTGCCGGCCAAGGCCAATCTCCATCCCCTAAGGGTTAAGTGATGGCAGGACAGCTCGGACACGTGTTATGCTCCTACTGTAATATGTGGGAAGTCAGGGACGCTTCCGGTGTCCCTGACGACTACGTGGGCGGGAAGTGTATCCACCTCCAGCTCCTGACGGACCACATTGCAGCACTGGAGCTGTGGGTGGATTCACTCTGGAGCATCCACGATGCTAAGAATGACGTGAACAGCACGTTTAGTGAATTGGTCACACCGCAGGAAAAGGGTACTCAGCCAGATAGTAAATGGGTGGCCAACAGGAAGAACAGTGTAAGGAAGGTAGTGCAGGGGTCCCCTGCGGTCATCCTCCTGCAAAACAGATACACTGCTTTGGGTACTGTTGAGGGGGATGACTCATCAGGGGAGGGCAGCAGCAGCCAAGTTCATAGCACCGTGGGTGGCTCTGCTGCACAGGAGGGCAGGAAAAAGTGGGAGAGTATAGTGATAGGGGATTCGATTATAAGGGGAAGAGATAGGCATTTCTGCGGCCACAACCGAGACTCCAGGATGGTACGTTGCCTCCCTGGTGCAAGGGTCAAGGATGTCTCAGAGCGGGTGCAGGACATTCTGAAAAGGGAGGGTGAACAGCCAGTTGTCATGGTGCATATAGGTACCAACGATATAGGTAAAAAAGGGACAAGGTCCTACAAGACGAATTTAGGGAGCTAGGAGCTAAATTAAAAAGTAGGACCTCAAAAGTAGTAATCTCAGGATTTCTACCAGTGCCACGTGCTAGTCAGAGTAGGAATTGCAGGGTAGCTCAAATGAATACGTGGCTTGAGGAGTGGTGCAGAAGGGAGCATTGGAACCGGTTCTGGGGGAGGTGGGACCGGTACAAACCAGACGGTCCACACCTGGGCAGGACCGGAACCAATGTCCCAGGGGGAGTGTTTGCTAGTGCTGTTGGGGAGGAGTTAAACTAATATGGCAGGGGGATGGAAACCTATGCAGGGAAGCAGAGGAAATAAAAGGGAGACAGAGGCAAAAGATAGAAAGGAGAATAGTAAAAGTGGAGGGTAGAGAACCCTAAGGCAAAAAACAAAAAGGGCCACATTACAGCAAAATTCTAACGTGGCAAAGTGTGTTAAAAAGACAAGCCTGAAGGCTCTGTGCCTCAATGCAAGGAATATTCGGAATAAGGTGGACGAATTAACTGCGCAGATAGCAGTTAATGGATACGATGTAATTGGCATCATAGAGACATGACTCCAGGGTGACCAAGGCTGGGAACTCAACATCCAGGGGTATTCAACATTTAGGAAGGATAGACAGAGAGGAAAAGGAGGAAAAGGAGGAAATTAATGCAATAATAAGGAGGGACATTGGCTTGGATGATGTGGAATCGGTATGGGTGGAGCTGCGGAATATCAAAGGGCAGAAAACGCTGGTGGGAGTTGTGTACAGGCCACCAAACAGTAGTAGTGAGGTTGGGGAAAGCATAAAACAAGAAATAAGGGATGTATGCAATAAAGGTACAGCAGTTATCATGGGCGACTTTAATTTACATATAGATTGGGTTAACCAAACTGGTAGCAATGCGGTAGAGGAGGATTAACTGGAGTGTATTAGGGATGGTTTTCTTGACCAATATGTGGAGGAACCGACTAGAGAGCTGGCCATCCTAGACTGGGTGATGTGTAATTAGAAGGGACTAATAAGCAATCTTGTTGTGCGAGGCCCCTTGGGGAAGAGTGACCATAATATGATAGAATTTTTTATTAAGATTGAGAGTGACACAGTTAATTCAGAAACTAGGGTCCTAAACGTAAGGAAAGCTAACTTCGATGGCATGAGGTGTGAATTGGCTAGAATAGACTGGCAAATGATACTTAAAGGGTTGACGGTGGATAGGCAATGGCAAACTTTTATAGATCACATGAATGAACTTCAACAGTTGTACATCCCTGTCTGGAGTAAAAATAAAACGGGGAAGGTGGCTCAACCATGGCGAACAAGGGAAATTAAGGATAGTGTTAGATCCAAGGAAGAGGCATATAAATTGGCCAGAAAAAGCAACAAACCTGAGGACTGGGAGAAATTTAGAATTCAGCAGAGGAAGACAAAGGGTTTAATTAGGAGGGGGAAAATAGAGTATGAGAGGAAGCTTGCCGGGAACATAAAAACTGACTGCAAAAGCTTCTATAGATATGTGAAGAGAAAAAGATTGGTGAAAACAAACGTAGGTCCCTTGCAGTCGGACTCAGGTGAATTAATAATGGGGAAGAAAGAAATGGCAGACCAATTGAACAAATACTTTGGTTCTGTCTTCACGAAGGAAGACACAAATGACCTTCTGGATGTACTAGGGGACCGAGGGTCTAGTGAGAAGGAGGAACTGAAAGATATCCTTATTAGGTGGGAAATTGTGTTGGGGAAATTAATGGGATTGAAGGCCGATAAATCGCCAGGGCCTGATTGTCTGCATCCCAGAGTACTTAAGGAAGTGGCCCTAGAAATAGTGGATGCATTGGTAATCATTTTCCAACAGTCTATAGACTCTGGATCAGTTCCTATGGACTGGAGGGTAGCTAAAGTAACACCACTTTTTATAAAAGGAGGGAGAGAGCAAACGGGTAATTATAGACTGGTTAGCCTGACATCAGTAGTGGGGAAAATGTTGGAATCTATTATTAAGGATGAAATAGCAGCGCATTTGGAAAGTGGTGACAGGATCGGTCCAAGGTCCCACAAACAGCAATATGATAATGACCAAATAATGTTTCTTTTGTGGTGATAAATATTGGGCAGGACAATGGAGAGAACTACCCTGCTCTTCTTCAAAATAGTGCCATGGGATCTTTTACATCCATCTTAGAGGGCAGACAGTTTAACATCTCATCCACAAGGTGGCACCACTGGCAGTGCTCATTACTACATTGGAGTGTCAGTCTCGATTTTGTGCTCGCGTCTATGGAGTGTGAACTTGAACGCATGACCTGCTAACTCGGAGAAAAGAAAGACTTGCATTTATATAGCGTCTTTCACGTCAATCGGACGTCTCAAAGTGCTTTACAGCCAATGAAATACTTTTGGAATGTAGTCACTGTTGTAATGTGGGAAATGCAGCAGCAAATTGCACACAGCTAGCTCCCACCAACAGCAATGTGATAATGACCAGATAATCTGTTTTTGTTATGTTGATTGAAAGATAAATATTGGCCAGGATAACTTCCCTGCTCTGCTACGAAATAGTGCCATGGGATCTTTTATGTTCACCAGCGAGAGCAGATGGTGTCATGTATTCAACCAGCATTGGAGCAGCAACCAAGCATGCTGCTGAGATGGTCATGGCTGTTGAAGCTTTCGGAAGCGAAGGCTCACCCGTGACAGCCCGTCAGATTAAAGTCTGGACAAATAGAGACCCGCTATTGTCTCTAGTCAAGAAATGTGTCCTGAATGGGGACTGGGCAGCCACGTACAGGGCATGCCCTGAGGAATTTAAACCATTTCACAGGCGCAGGGATGAACTCTCAATTCAGGCCGATTGCCTACTGTGGGGAAACCGCGTAGTCATGCCCCAGATGGGCAGAGAGGTGTTCATCAGAGAACTCCACAATGAGCACCCAGGCATTGTCATGATGAAGGCAATTGCCAGGTCACACGTTTGGTGGCCAGGGATAGACGCAGATGTGGAACTTTGTGTTCACAGGTGCAACACGTGTGCCCAGCTGGGCAATGCGCCCAGGGAAGACCCCCTTAGCCCCTGGCCATGGCCCGCATCCATGTGGACTACGCAGGTCCTTTCATGGGAAAAATGTTTTTGGTTGTAGTAGACACTGACTCCAAATGGATCGAGTGTGACATTTTAAATTCAAGCACATCCTCTGCCATGGTAGAAAATCTACGGGCAATGTTCGTCGCCCATGGTCTACTGGACGTCTTTGTCAGCGACAATGGCCCGTGCTTCACAAGCACTGAATTCCAGGACTTCATGGCAGGCAATGGAATTAACCATGTCAGAACAGCACCGTTCAAGCCGGCCTCAAACGGCCAGGAAGAACGAGCAATGCAGATAATCAAACAGGGGATGCTCAGAATCCAAGGGGGTTCCCTACAAAGCTGCTTATCACGTCTCCTGTTGGCCTATAGATCCCGACCACACCCGCTCACAGGAATTCCACCCGCAGAGCTGCTAATGAAAAGGACGCTCAAAACCCGGCTATCCCTTATACACTCCACCATGAAAGAAATTGTCGAGAGCAGGCGCCAGCCACAATATGACTACCATGACAGGAATGCGAGGGCGCGATGTATTGATGTAAATGATCCTGTTTTTGTCCTCAACTACGCTGCAAGGCCCAAATGGCTCGCAGGCACTGTGATTGCCAAAGAGGGAAATAGGATTCTGGTAGTTAAACTTACCAATGGACAAATCTGCCGCAAACACGTGGATCAAACAAGAAGGAGGTTCAGCAACCCTATAGAAGAAGCAGAGGAAGAACACGATGTAGAGTTCACTCCACCACAGGTGACCGCACACCGGAACCAAAGGGAGGAGAGCCCAATCACTGTGGGCAGTCTGGATAGACCTGAGGCACCGCAAATAGCAGACACTCAGGCCAGCGCCCAACAACCAGAGCCCCAACTCACGCGCTCTACAAGAGAGCGTAAACCACCAGAGAGACTCAACCTGTGATCCCAATAAGACTTTGGGGGGGAGGTGACGTCATGTATTCAACCAGCATTGTAACCCATGTAACCCAAGTTGTACACTGTGAGAACAATGACCACTAGGTGGGAGACACTCCTAACCTGGACCTTCAGGTATAAAAGAGGAAGCTCCACCCACCTTCATCACTTGAGTGCTAAGGAATAAAGGACAGGTCACAGACTGACCTTCTCTCAAGCCTCGTGTGCATTTATACTGTATAGTAAGGACGTATCAGATGGGGCCTCGGTTCAACGTCTCATCCAAAAGACAGCACCTCTGACAGTGCAGCACTCCCTCAATACTGCATTGGAAGTGTCAGCCTAGATTTATGTGCTGAAGTCCCTGGAGTGGGACTTGAACCTACAACCGTCTGACCTGATGAGATTGCTACCCACTGAGCTACAGCTGGCACTTTAGCATACTCTAGCAGCAGAATTGACATTGTACAAATGAATTTCATATGAGATTTTTACAACATCAGAGGAATGTGGCTGTGATCCCCATCACCCTGGCATGGGATTCAGTCGAGCTTCTGGAGATGTGCAGACAGCCTTCGAAACCACTGTATTCCCCCATCTCTAAAAAACGCTGCTTTCTGAAACAATGATGTGATTGAATCTCTATGAAGTTTGAAAAGGTTAGGGCGGGAAGTGGGGTGGGAATAAAAGTCATTTCAGAATAAGCACAGAGTACAGAATTTCCTTGGAAAATATACAGCATCAAGCAGTACCTGATCTGGAAGCTCTGAAAACCTCAACAAATAGCACTTCTGTCCGAGCACAACACAAAGGGAAGAGCTAACAAGATACGTTTCAGACAATCTTCAACAGTTGCCTCAGTATAAAGATTCTTCTGTCGTTTAATCAAAATCAAGTCTGGCACTTCAATTCCACTGTGCTCATGGGAAAATTCTCTAAGCAGATCACACCTTGAATTCAAAGCTTGAATCTATTACATTAAGAGAATATATATATATATATATATATACACACACATATATACATATATATATGCACACACAAGCAGATCTCCTGAGGTGGTAAGTCAGAAGTTACAGTGCTTTTAATTCCAGGACCATTGCACCATATAAATTTAGATGAAATCAGCAGCATGTTGTGAAGTCCTGGTGCTCTGCCTCGCCCAGCCTGACTGAGAGTGAAACATAGAAACATAGAAAATAGGTGCAGGAGCAGGCCAGTCGGCCCTTCGAACCTGCACCACCATGCAATATGATCATGGCTGATCATTCACCTCAGTACCCCTTTCCCACTTTCTCTCCATACCCCTTGATCCCTTTAGCCGTAACGACCACATCTAACTGCCTCTTGAATATATCCAATGAACTGGCATCAATGACTCTCTGCGGCAGGGAATTCCACAGGTTAACAACTCTCTGAGTGAAGAAGTTTCTCCTCATCTCAGTCCGAAATGGCCGACCCCTTATCCTAAGACTGTGTCCCCTGGTTCTGGACTTCCCCAACATTGGGAACATTCTTCCCGCATCCAACCTGTCTCGTCCCATCAGAATCTTATACATTTCTATGAAATCCCCTCTCATCCTTCTAAACTCCAGTGTATAAAGGCCCAGTTGATCCAGTTTCTCCTCATAGGACAGTCCAGCCATCCCTGGAATCAGTCTGGTGAGCCTTCATTGCACTCCCTCAATAGCAAGAATGTCCTTCCTCAGATTAAGAGACCACAACTGAACACAATATTCCAAGTGAGGCCTCATCAAGGCCCTGTACAATTGCAGAAAGATCTCCCTGCTCCTATACTCAAATCCCCTAGCTATGAAGGACAACATGCCATTTGCCTTCTTCACCGCCCACTGTACCTGCATGCCAACTTTCAATGACTGATGAACCATGACACCCAGGTCTCGTTGCACCTCCCCTTTTCCTAATCTGCCACCATTCAGATAATATTCTGCCTTCATGTTTTTGCCCCCAAAGTGGATAACCTCACATTTATCCACATTATACTGCATCTGCCATGCATTTGCCCACTTTCCTAACCTGTCCAAATAACACTGCAGCCTCTTAGCGACCCCTCGCAGCTCACACCGCCACCCAGTTTAGTGTCATCTGCAAACTTGGAGATATTACACTCAATTCCTTCATCCAAATCATTGATGTATATTGTAAAGAGCTGGGGTCCCAGCACTGAGCCCTGCGGCACTCCAGTAGTCACTGCCTGGCATTCTGAAAAGGACCCATTTATCCCAACTCTCTGCTTCCTGTCTGCCAACCAGTTCTCTATCCACGTCAATATATTACCCCCAATACCATGTGCTTTGATTTTGCACACCAATCTCTTGTATGGGAGCTTGTCAAATACATCACATCCACTGGTTCCCCCTTGTCCACGCTACTAGTTACATCCTCAAAAAATTCCTGAAGATTTGTTAAGCATGATTTCCCCTTCATAAATCCATGCTGACTTGGACCGATCCTGTCGCTGCTTTCCAAATGTGCTGCTATTTCATCCTTAATAATTGATTCCAACATTTTCCCCACTACTGATGGGGAAAACCGGTCAGTTTTTCCCCATCAGGCTAACTGGTCTATAATTACTCGCTTTCTTTCTCCCTCTCTTTTTAAAAAGTGGTGTTACATTAGCTAGCCTCCAGTCAATAGGAACTGATCCAGAGTCGATAGACTGTTGGAAAATGATCACCAATGCATCCACTATTTTTCAGGTCACTTCCTTAAGTACTCTGGGATGCAGATTATCAGGCCCCGGGGATTTATCGGCCTTCAATCCCATCAATTTCCCGAACACAATTTCCCGCCTAATAAGGATATCCTTCAGTTTCTCCTTCTCACTAGACCCTCGATCGCCTAGTACTTCCGGAAGGTTATTTGTGTCTTCCTTCGTGAAGACAGAACCAAAGTATTTGTTCAATTGGTCTGCCATTTCTTTGTTCCCCATTTTAAATTCACCTGAATCTGACTGCAAGGGACCTACGTTTGTCTTCACTAATCTTTTTCTCTTCACATATCTATAGAAGCTTTTGCAGTCAGTTCTTATATTCCCGGCAAGCTTCTTCTCATACTCTATTTTCCCCCTCTTAATCAAACCCTTTGTCCTCCTCTGCTGAATTCTAAATTTCTCCCAGTCCTGAGGTTTGTTGCTTTCTCTGGCCAATTTATAGGCCTCTTCCTTGGATCTAACACTATCCTTAATTTCCCTTGTTATCCACAGTTGAGCCACCTTCCCCGTTTTATTTTTATTCCAGACAGGGATGTATAATTGCTGAAGTTCATCCATGTAGTCTTTAAATGTTTGCCATTGCCTATCCACTTTTAAGTACCATTTGCCAGTCTATTCTAGCCAATTCACGCCTCAAACCATCGAAGTTAGCTTTCCTTAAGTTCCGGACCCTAGTTTCTGAATTAACTGTGTCACTCTCCATCTTAATAAAGAATTCTACCATGTTATGGTCACTCTTCCCCAAGGGGCCTCGCACAACAAAATTGCTAATTAGTCCTTTCTCATTACACATCACCCAGTCTAGGATGGCCAGCTCCCTTGTTGGTTCCGCGACATATTGGTCAAGAAAACCATCCCTAATACACTCCAGGAAATCCTCCTCCACCGCATTGCTACTAGTTTGGTGAGCCCAATCAATATGTAGATTAAAGTTACCCATGATAACTGCTGTACCTTTATTGCATGCATCCCTAATTTCTTGTTTTATGTTGTCCCCAACCGTACTACTACTGTTTGGTGGTCTGTACACAACTCCCACTAGCGTTTTCTGACCCTTGGTATTCCATAGCTCCACCCATACCGATTCCACATCATCCAAGCTAATGTCCTTTCTTACTATTGCATTAATTTCCTCTTTAACCAGCAATGCCACCCCGCCTCCTTTTCCTTTCTGTCTATCCTTCCTAAATGTTGAAAACCCCTGGATGTTGAGTTCCCAGCCTTGGTCACCCTGGAGCCATGTCTCGTGTGATGCCAATTACATCATATCCATTAACTGCTATCTGCGCAGTTAATTTGTCCACCTTATTCCGAATACTCCTCGCATAGAGGCACAGAGCCTTCAGGCTTGTCTTTCTAACACACTTTGCCCCTTTAGAATTTTGCTGTAATGTGGCCCTTTTTGCTTTTTGCCTTCGGTTTCTCAGCTTCAGAGAGCAAAATTCACCAGAACCCCTCCCTGTGTTTGGGCTTATTTGAAAGGAAATTTAATTTGGGACTATCTACCAAAAAATTTGGAACTCTAAAGTGCTTATGGAAGAAACTAGGAACTTTAATAGAATTATGAACTTTTACAAGACAAATTTAAGCCTGTGGGTGGACCTAGGGAACAAAAGAGGCCCACTTGATTATTGGAACTGTCTGGGTGTGAGGACTGAGTTAATCTGTCTAGAAGAATGAGTATCACCCAGCGATAGCTCCCCATCAACATGCGTCTGGACAAACCATTTCAGCATAAACATCACAAAGAGGCCCAACCCAGCCTGTATATGAAAGACGAAGCACAAAAGGACATTGCAATTAACAAACTAATATTTCCATCAGGAAACAGTTTTCGAACATCAACCCACCCAAGACATATCAACTTTAACGAGCCTGACAAAGTATTACAAAGAAGAACCAAGCCCGCCAAAATTATACAAAGGATTGTGAACAGATTGGGCGGCAAGATTAGAACACTGAAATCGTTTTACTGGCCATTGTTTTCAACAGAGGAGAGAGAAGAGAGACTCTCCAGCCTTGAAGTCTTAAAGTCCTGAAGGAAGGAAGAACATCACCATCAACCATTAACTATCAAAAGGATTGGCAAGCATAAGTCCCTGCCTGCCCTGGAGTCTAACCTAGCTAGAATTAAGTATTGGGAGGTGGGAGGTATAATTTTACTGCAACCCCCTTTGAATGTGTAATGTATGGTACTGTATTAGAGTGATTATAAGTTTGACCTTGTACCTTTCCTTGTATTGTTTTTTGTTAGAGTGATTGTAAGTTTGGCCATGCATTTTCTTACTAGGGTGGTAAGCCTGTATTACCTTGACTATAATAAAACTAATGTTCTTTGCATCAAACCAGCGTCCTCTGCACTTTTGTCACCCCTCCGCCCCCCCAAATAAATCCAGAGTAAAGAACCCAAGGGAGGAGGAGCGATTCGAAACCGCTCAAGTTGGTCAGACGGGAACCTGATCCCCTCATAGAGACCCACACCCCAAACCTCCCGCCCCCTTACACTGCCCTCCACTTTTACTTTTCTTCTTTCTATCTTTTGCTTCTGCCTCCATTCTACTTCCTTCTGTCTCCCTGCATAGGTTCCCATTCCCCTGCCATATTAGTTTAGCTCCTCCCCAACAGCACTAGCAAACACTCCCCCTAGGACATCGGTTCCGGTCCTGCCCAGGTGTAGACCATCTGGTTTGCTCTGGTCCCACCTCCCCCAGAACCGGTTCCAATGTTCCAGGAATTTGAATCCCTCCCTTCTACACCACTCCTCAAGCCACGTATTCATTTGAGCTATCTTGCGATTCCTACTCTGACTAGCACGTGGCACTGGTATCAATCCTGAGATTACTACTTTTGAGGTCCTACTTTTTAATTTAGCTCCTAGCTCCCTAAATTCATCTCGTAGGACCTTATCCCATTTTTTACCTATATCGTTGGTACCTATATGCACCACGACAACTGGCTGTTCACCCTCCCTTTTCAGAATGCCCTGCACCCGCTCCGAGACATCCTTGACCCTTGCATCAGGGAGGCAACATACCATCCTGGAGTCTCAGTTACGGCTGCAGAAACATCTATCGATTCCCCTTACAATAGAATTCCCTATCACTATTGCTCTCCCACTCATTTTCCTGCCCTCCTGTGCAGCAGAGCCACCCACGGTGCCATGAACTTGGCTGCTGCTGCCTTCCCCTGATGAGTCATCCCTCTCAACAATACCCAAAGCGGTTATTTCTCAGTATTACTTCTCTGTATCCACCTCTTCTCTTCTATTTCTCGCTCAGTGGAATAGTTGGACATATTCATTCCATGTTTGGTGATGGATACATCCATTCCATCTGTTACATTACAACAGTGACTACATTTTTTTTAAAAGTACTTCATTGGCTGTAAAGCGCTTTGAGGTGTCAGATACTCGTGAAAGGCGCTATATAAATGTAAGTCTTTCTTTCTCTCTCTCTCTTTCTTTCTTTCTCTCTCTCTCTCTCTCTCTCTCTTTCTCTCTTTCATTCTCTCTCTTTCTCTTTCTCTTTCTTTTTCTTTCTTTCTCTTTCTCGTTCTCTCTTTCTTTTTCTTTCTTAATTCTCTTCAATATACCTTCTCCCATCTTCAGTCTGCAGCAAGTGATTAGTGACTAATACTGGTAGAGAAATTACAGACCTCATCACTATAAATCGCTATAAATGCCCTTTATTTGTCCTCGACAGATACAAATGTGATTAGGTGATTGGCAAGAGTCAAAAAGGCCCTTAAAATCACTCTCAAATTGATTCTCCTCATAAGCACTTGAAGCAGCCTTTCAATATAGATCCTCCGACATTCAAAATGGCGTTCGTAGTGCCAAGTACTGCCGAGTAGTGCCGAGTTAAGGTCAGGTGAGTGCAGCTTTTCTCCAGTGATCAGCTCGGCGAAATGCGTGATATGGTGAAAGTTGCGATTGGTGATCATCTGGGCGATAGGCCAGGTGATGCAGCAAGTTCATGTGTGCCGCAAGTTGGGCCAGCAATGGTTCGGCCCTACTTTCCACTTTTCAGCAAAAATGGGCGATAGCCTGCTTAAATGGGCGATAGATGAGTGATGATGTGGCGAAAGTCTAGTCCTTAGTGTATTCCTTGTCTTGTGACAAAGGCAGTCAGCTGAGGAATTGACATGGGATTGTGCTCAGAGAGGATACGAGTTAGAACCCGTGGTGGAGGTCGATTGTGTTACGAACAACAGGCACAAGGAATCAAAGCTATTTTAAACAGCTGAATTGCAAAATCCTTTATTCATTACACCCTGTCCCTGCTATTTATAGGAGCACAGGAACGTAGGAACAGGAGGTGGCCATTCAGCTTCTGTTCTGCCATTCAATTAGATCATGGCTGAGCTGTATCGTAACTCCAACTACCTGCCTTAGTTCCATAAACCTTAATACCCTTGCTTAGCAAAAATCTTTCAGCCTCAGTTTTTGAAAATTTTCAATTGATCACAGATTAATCACCCCTCTTTGTGATCTGCGCCAGACTGCCGCTATCTTTTGTTCGTTCCTGTGCATACGGTTTGACAATGTAGGACTCCTTCAGCACTTCATTGGAGTGCCAGCCCAGTTTATGTGTTCAAGTCCTGGAGTAGAGCTTGAACCAACAACCTTCTGAACCAGAGTGCTGTCAACTAGGTTAAGCAGAGGCCCAGTCTGGGAACCGGGAGAAAACTGGAAAAAGTTTTTAAAAACAGGAAAAGGCCATTTTTTTTTTATTGTTCTCTTATCTGTGTTGCAGTAGATCCAGCATAGGTGAAAATGACAACCAACAGGGACAGACCACAGCTACAGCTGACCTTTCACCTCTTAATCACAGTTGCCATCTAAGGAAAGAAAGCAGGTAAATAGAAACAGGAGTGAAACATAGAAACATAGAAAATAGGTGCAGGAGTAGGCCATTCGGCCCTTCGAGCCTGCACCGCCATTCAATAAGATCATGGCTGATCATTCCCTCAGTACCCCTTTCCTACTTTCTCTCCATACCCCTTGATCCCCTTAGCTGTAAGGGCCATATCTAACTCCCTCTTGAATATATCCAATGAACTGGCATCAACAACCCTCTGCGGCAGGAAATTCCATATGTTAACAACTCTGAGTGGGCCAATCAGCCCCTCGATCCTGCTCCCCCATTCAATTAGATCATGGCTGATCCGTATTATGCAACAACAATAACAACTTTTATCTATATAGTGCCTTTAAGGTAATGAAAGGTCCCAAGGCACGTCGTAGGAGTATTATTAGTCAAAGAAATTTGTTTCCGAGCCACATAAGGAGAAATTAGGGCAGATCACCAAAAGCTTGGTCAAGAAGATAGGATTTAAGGAGCATCCTAAAGGAGGAAAGAGAGGTAGAGAGGCATAGAGGTTTCGGCAAGGAATTCCAGAGATTAAGGCTAAGGCAACAGAAGGCATGGCCAACACTGGTTGAGCGATTATACTCAAGGATGCTCAAGAGGGCAGATTTAGAGGAGCGCAGACATCTCGGGGGATTACATAAGAACATAAGAAATAGGAGCAGGAGTAGGCCATACGGCTTCTTGAGCCTGCTTCACCATTTAATACGATCATGGCTGATCCGATCATGGACTCAGGTCCACTTCCCCGCCCGCTCCCCATAACCCCTTAGTCCCTTATTGTTTAAGAAACTGTCTATTTCTGTCTTAAATTTATTCAATGTCCCAGCTTCCACAGCTTTCTGAGGCAGCGAATGCCACAGATTTACAACCCTCAGAAGAAATTTTTCCTCATCTCAGTTTTAAATGGGTTGTCCCTTATTCTAAGATCATGCCCTCTAGTTCTTGTCTCCCCTATCAGTGGAAACATCCTCTCTGCATCCACCTTGTCAAGCCCCCTCATAACCTTATACGTTTCGATAAGATCACCTCTCATTCTTCTGAATTCCAATGAGTAGAGGCCCAACGTACTCAACCTATCCTCATAAGTCAACCACCTCATCTCTGGAATCAACCTAATGAACCTTGTCTGAACTGCCTCCAAAGCAAGTATATCCTTTCATAAATATGGAAACCAAAACTGCACGCAGTATTCCAGGTGTGTCCTCACCAATATCTTATATAGCTGGAACAAGACTTCCCTGCTTTTATACTCCACCCCTTTGCAATAAAAGCCAAGATTCCTTTGCTGTACCTGTGTTTCATGTACAAGGATCCCCACGTCCCGCTGTACTGCAGCACTTTGCAATCTTTCTCCATTTAAATAATAACTTGCTCTTTGATTTTTTTTCTGCCAAGAGCATGACCTCCCACTTTCCAACATCATACTCCATCTGCCAAATTTTTGCCCACTCACTTAGCCTGTCTATTTCCTTTTGCAGATATTTTGTGTCCTCTTCACACAGTGATTCTCCTCCCATCTTTGTATCGTCAGCAAATTTGGCTACGTTACATTCAGTCCCTTCTTCCAAGTCGTTAATATAGATTGTAAATAGTTGGGGTCCCAGCACTGATCCCTGCGACACCCCACTAGTTCCTGATTGCCAACCAGAGGATGAACCATTTATCCTGACTCTCTCTTTTCTGTTCGTTAGCCAATCCTCTATCCATGCTAATATATTACCCCCAACCCCATGAACTTTTACCTTGCGCAGTGACCTTTTATGTGGCACCTTGTCAAATGCCATCTGGAAGTTCAAATACACCACATCCACTGGTTCTCCTTTATCCATCCTGTTAGTAACATCCTCAAAGAATTCCAGCAAATTTGTCAAACATGATTTCCCGTTCATAAGTCCATGCTGACTCTGCCTGACCGAATTTTGCGGGTTGTAGGGCTGGAGGAGATTACAGAGATACGAAGAGGTGAAGCAATGGAGGGATTTGAAAACAAGGATGAGAATTTTGAAATCGAGGCATTGCTTAACCGGGGTCCAATGTAGGTCAGCGAGAACAGGGGTGCTGGGTGAACGGGACTTGGTGCAAGTTAGGACACAGGTAGCCGAGTTTTGGATCACCTCTAGTTTACGTAGGGTAGGGTGTGGACGGCTAGCCAGGAGTATGTTGGAATAGTCAGGTCTAGAGGTAACAAAGGCATGGATAAGGGTTCCAGCAGTGGATGAGCTGAGGCAAGGGGCTGTTACGGAGGTGGAAATAGCTGCTCTTAGTTATGCTGCGGATATGTGGTTGGAAGCTCATTTCAAGGTCAAATATGACACCAAGGTTGTGAACAGTGTCGTTCAGCCTCAGACAGAAGTTTGGGAGAGGGATGGAGTCAGTGGTTAGGAAACAGAGTTTGTGGCGGGGACTGAAAATAATGGCTTCGGTCTTCCCAATATTCAATTGGTGAAAATTTCTGCTCATCCAGTCAGACAAGCAGCCTGACAATTTAGAGACGGTGGAGGGGGTCGAGAGAAGTGATGGTGAGGTAGAGCTGGGTGTCATCAGCGTACATGTGGAAACTGACGCTGTGTTTTCGGATGATGTCGCCAAGGGGCAACATGTAGATGAGAAATAGGAGGGGGCCAAGGATTGATCCTTGGGGGACACCAGAGATAACGGTGCGGGGGCAGGAAGAGAAGCCGTTGCAGGTGATTCTCAGGCTACGGTTAGATAGATAAGAATGGAACCAGGCAAGTAGAACATGATTTCAAAATCCACCACAACAGAGGTTAAAATAAGTTTTTTTTTAATTGGAAATAAAAAGCTGGTCTCAGTAAAAGTGACCATGAAGTTGTTGGATTGTCGTAAAAACCCAACCAGTTCACTAATGTCCTTTAGGAAAGGAAATCTGCCACCCTTTCCCGGTCTGGCCTGTATGTGGCTCCAGTTCCACAGCAGTATGGTTGATTAGTAAATGCCCTCTGAAGTGGCTGAGCAAGCCAACCAGTTGGACCAAAAACCACTACCAACAGTTGAAGAAGGCACATCACCTTCCCAGGGCAACTGGGGATGGGCAATAAATTCTGGCCTGGCCAGATACGCCCACATCCCCAGAACGAACACAGCCAAAAAAAGGTGGGTGAGACTATTAGTTAGAGTGGATAATAAGCACACCGCATGCATCGCAATGATTACTATAAAGCCAGTCAATCACATGTTGTCTGTTGTAAAGCTCATTAACAGCTGAAACATTGCAACCGCTTCCCAAAGACTCTCTGAATTATTCATAACCCAATTCTTACACTGATTCGACAAATTTGCATTCCTGGAGAACTGGGAGCACCATCAAAGTTCATGAACATGCAGCTTAAAAAGAAGATTAAAGCTAACTATCAGTTTTAAGGTAACAAGCAGTGTAATTATTCTAACTGTACATAATATCATCACTCTTTAAAGACCTTGGGGGTGCATTAATTCCGCTGAGTCCTGGTGCTTAGCCCAGTCAGGTGCAACTTTCCATTTGTTGTGACAGCTGCAAATGAAATATTTTTGCGCTCTCAATTTGTTTCTCCCCTCCCCCTCCTGAAGGTGCTGGTGTGTGGTTTTCAAGCGGCACTGGCGGACCCAAGTGACCGTGCGCGAATCCGGACTGCAAGGCAGGAGGCAATTCCATCTCAATGTCCAATCTCTTTCTCATCGGACATTCCCACTGATGCACACTCCAGGCAGGGTTCCTGGATGCATAACTGGATGGTTATGTTACTGGGCTAGTAATCCCAAGGAAGGTGAGTTCAAGTCCCACCATGGCACTTTGAATTCAGCTTTAAAAATCTGGGAATAAGAAGTTTGGTGCCAGTAAATGTGAACACAAAGCTGTCAGATTGCCGTAAAAAACTCAACTTGTTCATGATCATCCTTTCGGGAAGGAAACCTGCCTTCCTTACTCAGTCTGGACTAAATGTGGCTTCAGTGCAACAGCAGCGTGGTTGACATTTAAATGCCCTCTGAGGCGGCCTAGCAAGTATCAAAAGCACACCATCTTCTCAAGGGCAACTTGGGATAAGCAAATAAATGCCAGCTGGTATTGCCACCGATACCCATATTCTGAGAATGAATTTTTTCAAAAGTAGATTCTGAGAACCAATTTGTTAAAACGTAGTCCTGACTGGGAGGCCTGAATGGTCATTCTCTGTCCTAATCTGATGTTGTCGTATGCACTTAGGAAGCGGTGCATCAGAAATTTCCGTATAACTTAGATTCCCAGTTCCTGGAATCTTCTGCACATGGGAGGTAAGGCATGGCTCAGTTGGTAGCACACTTACCTCTGAATCAGAAGTCTTGTGGATTCAATTCCAACTTTAGCACAAAATCTAGCCTGCCGCCGAGGTGAGACGTTAAACCTCTCAGGCAGATGTAAATGATCCCATGGCACTGTTTTGAAGAAGGGCAGGATAGTTCGCCTGGTGTCCAGGCTAATATTTATCCCTCAACCAACATCACTAAACAGATCATAGAAACATAGAAAATAGGTGCAGGAGTAGGCCATTCGGCCCTTCGAGCCTGCACCGCCATTCAATGAGTTCATGGCTGAACATGCTACCTCAGTACCCCATTCCTGCTTTCTCGCCATACCCCTTGATCCCCCTACTAGTAAGGACTATATCTAACTCCTTTTTGAATATATTTAGTGAATTGGCCTCAACAACTTTTTGTGGTAGAGAATTCCACAGGTTCACCACTCTCTGGGTGAAGAAGTTTCTCCTCATCTCAGTCCTAAATGGCTTACTCCTTATCCTTAGACTGTGACCCCTGGTTCTGGACTTCCCCAACATTGGGAACATTCTTCCTGCATCTAACCTGTCTAAACCCATCAGAATTTTAAACGTTTCTATGAGATCCCCTCTCATTCTTCTGAACTCCAGTGAATACAAGCCCAGTTGCTCCAGTCTTTCTTGATATGTCAGTCCTGCCATCCCGAGAATCAGTCTGGTGAACCTTCGCTGCACTCCCTCAACAGCAAGAATGTCCTTCCTCAAGTTAGGAGATCAAAACTGTACACAATACTCCAGGTGTGGCCTCACCAAGGCCCTGTACAACTGTTGCAACACCTCCCTGCCCCTGTGCTCAAATCCCCTCGCTATGAAGGCCAACATGCCATTTGCTTTCTTAACCGCCTGCTGTACTTGCATGCCAACCTTCAATGACTGATGTACCATGACACCCAGGTCTTGTTGCCCCCCCCCCCCTTTTCCTAATCTGTCACCATTCAGATAATAGTCTGTCTCTCTGTTTTTACCACCAAAGTGGATAACCTCACATTTATCCACATTATACTTCATCTGCCATGCATTTGCCCACTCACCTAACCTATCCAAGTCACTCTGCAGCCTCATAGTATCCTCCTCGCAGCTCACACTGCCACCCAACTTAGTGTCATCCGCAAATTTGGAGATACTACATTTAATCTCCTCGTCCAAATCATTAATGTACAATGTAAACAGCTGTCACCATGGTCACAACAAAGGAGCTTGCTCTGCGAAATTTGGCTGCTGCGTTTCCCACTTTACAACAGTAACAACACTTCAAAAGTACTTAATTGGCTGTAAAGCACCTTGAGCATCCTGAGTTCATGAAAGGTGCTACTGAAATGCAAGTCCTTTGTTTTTTAGTTTAATCTGGCGCACTCTTTATAGAAACTGACAGATTTTCATTCCATTGATTTCAATAGAATAAAAATCAGATGGCGGTGGGGTGTGAGTGGGGCAGTGGTCTACCGGGGGCTTGCGATCATTGTGCAGACGGTGAAAAGGCAAATCCAGCCCATCTACTTTATCCACCTTTCAAGGAGAATTCCTGACGATCTGACACTCTGGACATCACGTTGAGTGGTGTAGATCAATCTTGGCAAACTATTCATTCCCACGCCAATGCCCGCCATCCCACGCCAACCCCCACACAAGAAGCACAGGAACATCAGGGGCTGTGTTTGCACTGAGGAGTTCTGTTACCAGCCGTCCGTGCTGCTGCCCTGTGATAGAGGCTTGTGTCTTGTTTGTTTAGGGCTCACTGTTCCTCAAGTGAACATTTATGTATATGAATGAGGCAGAGTTTTTATCAATCTTTTACATTAAAGGGAAAATTATGGACAAGTAATCATTTCACAGCCTCGCAGAAAATTTCAGGTTTGCATAATGACACCACAGAGGTGTCAATCATCAGGGCACTTGTCATGGCTTGGGAAGAAGATGGATTTTGGAAGTGTAAGAAATGTGATGCTCAGTTTAAAAAGGGCAGTTGCTAGGGGGAAAATAATATTCCTCAGAGGATCAGGCACGAATGATAAGCTCGATATAATTGCTATGCTAATTAGGGTTAGTTTCGCATGTGGTGGGTGCTGTTAAGACAGGAGAAGCTTGCAACCAAGAGTGAGCGATGATAAATGAATGAGTCTCTGTTATACAGGGCCACTTCTAATAGGGTTCTGTAAATCCTGGCCAGTGATGATGTGGAATTTGTCTCGGTCAGATCGCAGGGCAGCCTCCCCCTTGGCAACATGTAAACAACAGCTTGTATGCAGAGTTGTACACGGACAGTTGTTGGAAGTCACGGATTGTGATTCTGGCCAGACACCCCCTTCCCGCCGCCCCACTGGCCTGCACGCAAATGTTGAATACATTCGTCTGTGTGGCGAGGATGAGCGGGCTGAGTCCTGTCCCCAATAAACTGCTGAGCACTCAGTTTTCAACCTGGCCCCCATGCTAGCTGACATTGTAAATGGTTCTCAGGTACTGTCCCCCGCCCCTTCAAAACTGCTGCCCTCGCCCCTTCCTCTGAAACACACCCTCAGCATTTATGTTCCTGCAAGCTATCACCTCATCCCCATCTGCCATTTTTCCTTTCCAAAGC
Organism: Pristiophorus japonicus; assembly: GCF_044704955.1. Taxonomy (NCBI): domain Eukaryota; kingdom Metazoa; phylum Chordata; class Chondrichthyes; family Pristiophoridae; genus Pristiophorus; species Pristiophorus japonicus. The sequence continues at coordinate 202,990,641 of NC_091983.1, read as the reverse complement.
CCCTGAACGTCTTGTTGTCTCCATGTCCATGCCCATCCTTCCTGCATCTGTTTCAATCACGAGCTATGGTAGTGCCTCTGTGTAAAAAAAATTATCCCAGTCCCTGTTCTTGTATTTAATTTTATACCTATGTCTCCTCTACATACTCTTTAGAAGAATAACTTGCATTAATTAGTATTTTTCCTCAGGACTCCCCAAAGCGCTTTACTTTTTTGAAGTGTTGTCACTCTTGTAATGTAGGGAAGCACAGCAGTCAATTGGTGCACAGCAAGCTCCCACAATAACCAATGAAATAAATTATCATCTGTTTAGGATGTTGGTTGAGAGATAAATGATGGCCAGGACACTGGGAGAACTCCTCTGCCCTTCAACAGTTAGTGGTGTGGGATCTTTTACATTCAGCTGAGAGTGCAGGTGGGGCCACGATTTAACAGCTCATCCAAGAGGTGAGAATACTCCCGACTGAGCTACGGCTGACTTTCCCCTTTGCTGCATCCTCTGCCTCTAACTCACAGAAACCAAAACTACAAATGGCAGAAATCTGAAATTAAAAAAAAGAAAACACTGGAGCTAAGAGGCCCAACTGCATTTGAAAAGAGAAAAGATAGATTAAGAATTCAGTGAAAGGCCCTTCATTAAAATGGAGCTTGCTCCAAGAAGCGACTGGAAATTCGGTAGTGACCCATTTGGGGCGTTCATTTTTGTAATCTTGAAATATTAGCGCCAGGCAGTAATGATTCTGAGCTTCCACTACATTGGCTGTTAGCGCTCCAGGAAAGAACTGGAGCACTAAATCAAATGCTAATGACCTCAGTGGGGCTCTACCAGCAGAGCGACAATGAATTTCAGCTGCAATGCAATCGGGAATGATCTGTCACACTGGCTCCTTCCAGCTCTTAAAGGGGGGGTTCCATCATTGTGCAGATTCTCATGATCAGCTTTGCTGGCTGTGAAGGCAACCTTCAACCAACTGAATCCGCTGATCATCATGGCCGACCCCACTCCCAGGGAGAGAGCTCGTTGTTTCACCGACCAGGCATTGGAGGTATTGGTTGCGGGAATGGAGCGAAAGAGGCTATTCCCGGCCACTAGAAGGAGGCCATTGCCCCAGGTCTTCAGGTCAATGTGGAGGGAAGTGGCCCAGGAGGTCTCGGCCAGAGTAGTGCGGTCATATGCAGCCTGACACAGTGCTGGAAAAAATTCAACGACCTCACTCGGGTGGTCAAGGTCTGACATGCCAGCATCTGAACCTCAGCCTTTACACACTGCACGAACCACCACACGCTCACCACTCACCCACCGAGCATCTCCACCTACTAAAACTCACATCCACATCTCACGCCTTGCCTACAATTACAGCTATTCGACTGCGGCATGCACATCACGCAAACACTTAGCTGCACTCTCGATCACACACATTTTTAGCGCTTGCAGGCCAACATGGCCCACAATAGGAGGGAGCAGCAGAGAACAGGTGGGGTTGATGCACAGATCCAGCAGCTTACAGACCTTGAGGAGCAAGTGTTGCGACTCATTAGGCAACAGGTGGTGGGTGCCGTGGCCGTCGGTGACGTCGACCCCACTGGGGGCAACAACGGTATCTTCATCCACGCTACTTCTCTCATCCCACTTCAACCTCACACCACAAGCCTTTCTCACTTTCCTGCTTCTGATAATGTCTGCATTCCTTGCTCCATTCCTGCCCCCTCTGCCCACACACTAACGCGAGTCCTGTGTCTTCATGCTTCCAGATAATCAGCAATCAGATGAGCAGCCTGTCCCCGAGCCTCCCACTGAAAGTGAGGAAGGCGAAGAGAAGGAAAAGCAAAGCACCACGTCACTGCATCTCTCGCCCACCTCAGGCAGCACCTCAGATACTGGCACTATGCGATCTTTAAAGGCCAGTTTAGTAGAGGAGTCTGCACTGGGTGATGCACCGGGGATGAGCGGACTGCAGCAAGGCCACGAGGAAAGGGTAGCTCGGGAGCCAGCTCCCTGGAGGGCAAGTTTGCATGTGAGTTCTGCTGTACAGGACACAGATAAGGACGATGATGAGGAAGTGTTCAAAAGAAGGGTGATGGTTATGCACTCGGACTTGATAGGTGCAATGGTAAGGGTGCCCAAGAGCCTCTTGGCAATGGGAAAAAGCGCGGAGGAGTCTGCGTCCAACATTGCACAGAGCTCTACGCGCACCATGGAGCCCACCATTTCCAGTCTGCAGAACATGGTGGACTCTGAGAGAGACCGTGCGGATCCAGGCCTCATGATGTGTGTTATAGGCGATGTGGCAGCTTCCATTGCAACACAGGTGGAAGCACCGCACCTTAGTGCTGTAATACAGGTAATGGTTGGTGGCATCGAGTCTCCGACTGCTCTCTCGCAGTCTCAGCTGGATGCCACGCAAGCTCTGACTGCTGCCATCATCGCTGGTTCACCACAGTCCACCGGGGATCTCACGGTGTCATAGCACACCACCAATCTGCGCTCCAGCAGATTGGTGGGGAAGCTGAGATGCTGCCCCAGGGCGTGGCAATGGGTCAGTGGAGCATGAACCTGATGTCCTCTCTCAGGATGACAGCATTCCTGATCCGACCACTGCCACTTCCAGCCAGCCCAGACTGCCACCGCCCAGCCTGAGGTGGCGCAGTCTACAAGGCCCAGAGCTGGTCAAGGGCATCCTCCAAGGCCATCTGTAGTCTCTGTCACTGACACTCAGCAGCCTTCCAGCAGCCCTGGTACAACCATTGGGGAGACACTGCGTAGGAGCAGTAGATTAGGAGAAGGCACAGTAGAGAGGGGAAGTAAGGGTTTGCACAAGGATGATTAGTTAATATTGTTGTACAAATGTGGTTACTGAATTTAGATAAATGTATTAATGCAATGTGGCAGATTTGGTGCTATGTCTCATTTCAGCTTTGGGGTGTGATATGGAATGATTAGGAACTTGCTGAGCAACCGGGAAGTGACCTCAAATTCCTTGGAACCAAAGTCTGATGAGGCAGTCATGGACCACCCTTCCACAAGGCTGATTGAGTGACGGCTGTTTGTCCTTCTGTTCCTCCTCGACTCCCTCTTCCTTTTCCTGAGGAAGTGGAGCTATTCCTGGTGGCAATGGCTGCGCCCTCATGGTGGCCAAGTTGTGAAGCACGCAGCAGATGATGAGGAAAAAGGACTCCTGCTCTGGCGAGTACTGGAGGATTCCTCCCGAGCAGTCAAGGCAGTGGAACTGTTGCTTGAGCACGCCGATGGTCTGCTCAATGATGTTCCTGGTGGTGGCAGCAAGGCTCTCATTATATGAGAGTTGGGCAGGAGTGGTGGGGTTGCGGAGGGGAGTCTAGAGCCAGGTGGAGAGTGGATAGCCCTGGTCTCCCAGCAGCCATCCGCGAGCTTCATGAGGTGGCTGGAAAAGAGCTGCAACACTGGTCTGGTGCAGAATGAAGGCATCGTGGCTGCTGCCAGGATAGCTGGCTTTGACGGTGAGGATTCGCTGTGTGTGGTCTCACACCAACTTCACATTCAGTGAGTGGTAGCCTGTCCGGTTATGAAAAACCTCAGGATTGTTATGCAGTACCCGCAAAGTGACATGGGTGCAGTCAGTGGCGCCCTGCATCATGGGGAAGCCTGCAATACTGGCAAAGCCACATGCACGCTTGTGCTGCTTCTCTCTGGTGATGGGGAAGAAAATGTAGTCCTTTCTCCTTCTGTACAGAGCATCTGTGACCTCGCAGATGCAGCAATGGATGGAAAACTGCGATATGTTAGATATGTCTCCTGTTTCACACTAGAAGGATCCGCAGGCGTAGAAATTGGGAGCGACGGTGACCTTGACTGCCACTGAGAGAGGTCACCCTGGTCTGAGGCGGGAGTCCTGGTTGCAGGAGGTGGCAGAGCTCTGTGACCATATCCTTGGTGAAGCTGCTGCTGAAATACCCTGGGAGGGTAAGGCCTCCTGTTGAGAGCCCTGCTGGGCCTTCCTCCCACATTTTGCAGTGTTTCTGCCTCCGCTGCATCCAACGTTGTTACTGGAGGGTAAGGTCCAGTGCCAGTACAGCCTCCATTAACGGATAGAAATGATGCACTTTGAAATATCACCTACATGATAATGAATAATTTTTCTGAGGCACAAGACACCTGAAAGTGAAAAACATGGAAATCTCTCAAAATGGCTTTTTGCCAATGTCAAACTGACAAACTCAGCATTCTTTGCTGACGACAAATTAACCGGATGTTGACACCTTTAAATACCACTCCTCCAGTGGCCAGTTGAGAGCATACCACCACGTCTTCCTGCCGTCACCAATGGCAGGTACTCAGGCAGGGGCGAGAAGGAATTTCTGATCCGGGACAGTAATGGGACGCTGTGCACTGGATGACGTCATGATCAATGGAGCAGTAGGGACTTTGATATATTCACAGAGCACAGCACACACAGCTCCAACATGGCAGGCAGCTCTGTCGGAAGCTTCCAGAACAGCCTGGCTCTGTTTATTATTAACTCTGCAGTTGCAGTACACAATACGTCCACATCCACAGTGTGGAGCTACAAACATTACAAACTAACAGACATTACACTTCTCCCGCCTTAATGAATAAGTTATTATAACAAACATCATACATAACTTTCATTTTTATACATAACACAGGATATAGACTTTTTTTTTCCATATTTACAAAATTAACTTTACCACTTGTTTTCTGTTTCGAAGAGGATACCTTCGCTCTCGAACAGAACCTTCCAAACATGGTGTCGATTTCACATTCAGTCGAGGCTCTTGAGTGCATATGGTATGGAACGTGGCTTGTAGTAAACCAATCTAGCATCCTTCTGTACCCTGACACTCACCTTAAAGCCTTGGATCGGACTGCCCGTTTCACAGAACACCTTCGGATACTTCTTGATAATCTAATCCGTTGATGAATATCCACACAGAAAATCTCAGCTTCAGTGAGCTCAACCAATTTCTTCCTCGTAAGGCAGGCTTGTCTCCTTTCACTACTATTAGAGGCAAATTCTGAAATTGATCTTTATATTTCACCGGTATGGTGATAAGACCTACCATATGAATTTTCCCTCCCGAGTAGCCTTGCAGCTCTATCTTGGATTTCTCCAGTTGGAAATCACGCAATTTGTCGAGGTACAGCGACTCCGGTACTAGACTCATGGATGCACCCGTGTCGATTTCCATTGGTATCTTGAATCCCTCAACAGCTATTTGGATTTTGATACTTTCTGAATCGCTGTCGGTTAATCTTGTGCTCCTGATGACGTGTAAATCTAACATCTCCTCGTCCTGTTGTTGTTCTTCCATGCTATATAGTCTCTTGGGATTTCTACTCATAGCTTTGAACGCTGGACTCATAGCTTTGAACGCTGATTTACCTTTCAGTCAGCATGCCTTCGCAAAATTCCCAGTCTTTCTGCAGAAGAAACACTCTGCCTTCACATATGGACAACTTTGAGCAATATGTTGTCCCAGGCACCTTTGGCATGACTTCGACGCTCTGTTAGAATTTCCAGATTCTGAGACTTTGGGCCCCCACCATCTTTTGCTTTGAACCTGCAGGTGATTTACCTTGGTTGACTGACGACCATAATTATTATTTAATTCTTGGGAATATTGTTCGGCCATGCCTATCGACCTCGCTGTCTGACAAGCAATCTCAAAAGTCAAGTCATCCGTTGTCAATAACTTCCTTCTGATCGCATCATTTTTCACCCCACAAACAAAATTATCCTGTAATGCTCAGTTTTGAAAGTTTCCAAAATTACAGTGCATCGATAGCTTTTTTAATGCTACGATATAATCACTGATACTTTCATCAGCTTTTTGATTCCGAATCCCAAAACGATAGCTTTCAGCAATTTCTAATGGTTTGGGGGTCCAGCTTCATTAAAATCTCTTTAAGCATTGTGTCCTTTGGCTCGTCAGGCACAAGCAGATTTACAAGGGTTTCGTACAATGCCGGACCTGTCTCCGATAAGAAGATCACTCTCTTATGTTCCAACACAGCCCAGTTCTGGACTGCATTGTCTGGAACTTCGATTATGTTATTTGCAATGAAATACATTTTTAGCCGATCTACATATGCTTTAAAACGTTCCCAGTCATGTCTATATTCACCCAAATGTCCCATTACACCTGTCATTTTAATCTCTAGCTGTTCACACCATGTACTGTATTTTACCTTGGATTTTTGTAGCTTTTTCCAAAGACAAAAACTTCCAAAGTCTCTCTGTCAGCTGGCTGAATCCTTCACCAACAAATTTAAGCTTTAAATCATCTGAGAAATCCCATCCTCGTCGCCAAATGTGATATAGTCACAGAGCACAGCACACACAGCTCCTAACATGGCAGGCAGCTCTGTCGGAAGCCTCCGGAACAGCCTGGTTCTGTTTATTTATTAACTCTGCAGTTGCAGTACACAATATGTCCACATTCACAGTGTGGAACTACAAACATTACAGGCTTACAGACATTACAGGGACTGAGGTGGTAAATCTTAGCGCCAGCGCAAAACCGGCGGGAAAGTTCGCGGGCGTTGTTGAATTTGCCTCGCCTGGTCAGAAACCCATTTACACCCCAGTATCAACAGCTGGAGGCGCTAACGGGAGGTGCAACGGAGGCTAATTTCTTCCCCATAGAATCATAGAATAGTACAGCACAGAAGGAGGTCATTTGGCAACTTGAGTCTGCGCCGGCTCTTTCGGAGCAATCCAATTAGTCCCACTGCCCCGCTATTTCCCCATATCACTGCAATTTTTTCTCTTTTAAGTTTTTATCCAATTCCATTTCAAAGGCTACTATTAAATTTGTATCCAGCACACTATCAGGCAGTGCATTCCAAGCACTAACGTCTTGTTGCGTAAAGAAGTTTTTTCTCATATCACCTTCATTTCTTTTGCCAATCACCTTAAACCTGTGCCCTCTCATTATGGACCCTTCAGCCATTCGAATAAGTTTCTCTTTATTTGCTCTACCCTTTTCCCTTTTCAGCTCCGATGAATGCTCTGTACCCAAAGCCTCCCTTTCCTCTTTCCAGGTGCTTATGCGAGGGTTGTGACAATCCAGCTTTTGTTGTGTTTGTTCTGACTCGAAGTTACTCCTCCCTGTGACTCGGTGCAGGTAAGCCTCCAACTTGCCACCTTGGCATAAAATTGGCGTTGTGGGTTGGCCGCCGGTTAGAGAAAGTGCCCGACTTTTATCTCCATTGAAATCAATTGAAATGATAAAGGGCCAGTATTATGTCTGGGTGGCAACCTGGTGACCTTTTCCAATGGCATAGAATCCTCAGGCTCCTTCATACAATGAACAAAGCTTTTGAAACCCTAACACCAACAACAACTTGTATTTATACCTAGTAAAAAGCAAAGCTGGAAATGGAAAGCAGAAAATTCAAAGTGAATTTGGAAGGCAGAAGAAACAAAGGCTAGAAAATAGACAAGGGAGTTTGCCAGTGCTAAATGGTATATACTTCAATGCAAGAAGTCAAGGGACTAAAGCAAACGAGCTGCGAACACAGATAGACATGTGGGGGTATGATATTATAGCAATTATAGCAATTACTGAGACATGGCTGAAAGAAGGGCAGGTATGGCAGCTCAACATTCCAGGTTACAGGGTTTTCAGACAGGATAGAGAGGGGGTAAAAAAGGAAGGGTGAGGGGGGTCGCAGTATTGATTAAATAAACTATTACAGCTGTGAGGAGGGATGATATGCTCGCAGGATCATCAAATGAGGCCATATGGATTGAATTGAAGAAAAAAAAGGGGCGATCACACTGCTGGGTGTGTACTACAGATCCCTAAACAGTCAGAGGGAGATAGAAGAACAAATATGTAGGCAAATTTCTGAGAAGTGCAAAAACTATAGGTCAGTAATAGTGGGGGTTTTCAACTACCCTAATATTAAATGGGATAGGATTAGTGTGAAAGGTACAGAGGGTACATGTAAGGGATAAATTGTAAAAGTTGCAAATAGGTGGTCAGAATTATGCTGAAGGTAGTGAACTATCAGTATTAGGAGGGTCTGTATAATTGCCTATGTATGTAACACTTGCTTATATAGGTATAGCACACATATGCTTTAAACCATAGCTTAACCTTAGTTAACACTTAAACAGCCGAAGTCAGCAGTTTTGTTCAAAAGTCCCTGAGGAAGAGATAAAGAAGCCAGTACAACCACCCTAGGCGTCGGATAGACTGGGGTAGAGGGCAAAATGGAACAAAACAATGATGAGAGATGGACAGTTTCATGTACCACTCAGAGCCCGTCTGATAAGAGTCGATAACAATAGACCTATCGATGATAGAAACATAGAAAATAGGTGCAAGAGTAGGCCATTCGGCCCTTCGAGCCTGCACTGCCATTCAATGAGTTCATGGCTGAACATGCAACTTCAGTACCCCATTCCTGCTTTCTCGCCATACCCCTTGATCCCCCTAGTAGTAAGGACTACATCTAACTCCTTTTTGAATATATTTAGTGAATTGGCCTCAATAACTTTCTGTGTTAGAGAATTCCACAGGTTCATCACTCTCTGGATGAAGAAGTTTCTCCTCATCTCGGTCCTAAATGGCTTACCCCTTATCCTTCGACTGTGACCCCTGGTTCTGGACTTCCCCAACATTGGGAACATTCTTCCTGCATCTAACCTGTCTAAACCCGTCAGAATTTTAAATGTTTCTATGAGATCCCCTCTCATTCTTCTGAACTCCAGTGAATACAAGCCCAGTTGATCCAGTCTTTCTTGATATGTCAGTCCCGCCATCCCGGGAATCAGTCTGGTGAACCTTCGCTGCACTCCCTCAATAGCAAGAATGTCCTTCCTCAAGTTAGGAGACCAAAACTGTACACAATACTCCAGGTGTGGCCTCACCAAGGCCCTGTACAACTGTACTAACACCTCCCTGCCCCTGTACTCAAATCCCCTCGCTATGAAGGCCAACATGCCATTTGCTTTCTTAACCGCCTGCTGTACCTGCATGCCAACCTTCAATGACTGATGTACCATGACACCCAGGTCTCGTTGCACCTCCCCTTTTCCTAATCTGTCACCATTCAGATAATAGTCTGTCTCTCTGTTTTTACCACCAAAGTGGATAACCTCACATTTATCCACATTATACTTCATCTGCCATGCATTTGCCCACTCACCTAACCTATCCAAGTCACTCTGCAGCCTCATAGCATCCTCCTCGCAGCTCACACTGCCACCCAACTTAGTGTCATCCGCAAATTTGGAGATACGACATTTAATTCCCTCGTCTAAATCATTAACGTACAATGTAAACAGCTGGGGCCCCAGCACAGAACCTTGTGGTACCCCACTAGTCACTGCCTGCCATTCTGAAAAGTACCCATTTACTCCTACTCTTTGCTTCCTGTCTGCCAACCAGTTCTCAATCCACGTCGGCACATTACCCCCAATCCCATGTGCTTTAACGTTGCACATTAATCTCTTGTGTGGGACCTTGTCAAAAGCCTTCTGAAAGTCCAAATACACCACATCAACTGGTTCTCCCTTGTCCACTCTACTGGGAACATCCTCAAAAAATTCCAGAAGATTTGTCAAGCATGATTTCCTTTTCACAAATCCATGCTGACTTGGACCTATCATGTCACCTCTTTCCAAATGCGCTGCTATGACATCCTTAATAATTGATTCCATCATTTTAACCACTACCGATGTCAGGCTGACCGGTCTATAATTCCCTGTTTTCTCTCTCCCTCCTTTTTTAAAAAGTGGGGTTACATTTTGTAGGAGGATAGCTCCTCTCCAAAACCTGTATAAATTGTACTTGAAAACTTGTATTTCAGAGGTTCCACGACTGAACCTTCCCATGCATTGCTCGTAATAAAACCGGTAAACCTGAGGTTCCGTTTGTTTACTTCTTTGGTCGTTATGCAGTGGGAAGCTGGGCGAGATGTCGATTAACTATTTCAGTTAGTCCACCTTGAGGGAGAGAAGCCTCCTTTTACCTCAACAGACGGGCAGGTGTCGATTAACTATATCAGTTAGTCCACCTTGAAGGAGAGAAACCTCCTTTTTACCCCAACATTTGGCGTAGTCGGCAGGATGCAGACCCTCTGACCTGGATGATGTGACAGCTGAACGGCAGTGATCATGTTTTGTACCTACTGCAGCTGCAGCATTGACGGGGAAGGAGGTAATCTGCATAAAGAATTAGAAGGGGTAATCTGTAGAACAAGTTATAGCGAACCACGGAAGGACGAAACCAAGGGTGGGATAGATATATTGCCTGAAAAAGAAGGAATACAACCTAAGGGGAAGAGGACCCCAGCGATTGTTAGAGGACAAATAAGGTGAATGTCCCAGAAGCGTGACACAGTAATAACAAGGAGAAACCGGTATTGATCATGCGCAGCGCAAAGAAGAAGGAATACAACCTAAAAAGTGGGGTGGGACCCCAGGATCCTAGGAAAACTGGCCAGTGGGATAAACTGCTAGCTGAGAATAATGGAAAATTAATACAAAGGAAAATGTTGGAAAAACACATTGAATTTACAAAGGACAGCGTGTTTTTATCAAAAGATAAAAATGCGACCTTGATAGCTGCACCTGCTAGAAAGAGAAACAAAGATCTTTAGGAAAATGGACTGGAGGAAGATCATCAAAATACAAAACCTAATTTGAAAAAAGGAAATTTAAATTGGCTGTGAAAAAAATATTGGTTTAAATATAAAAACTTACGAGTTAAACCCGACACAGAAGTTTTGTGCCGAGAAAGAGAAACTATGGACTAGAGGAAGGTCATCAAAAAAAAAATTATAAGTTCGGTTTCAAAAGGGGAAAAAAATCTAAGCTATGCGAACTCAGCACAGAAAGAAAATACTGGGAATTAGAAAATTCTTAAAAAAGATGGAGCCAGCAGGGAAGTTTAGATTTTGTGCCGAGAGAAATAAAACACAAGAATTGCTCAGTGAACGGGACCATAAAAAATGAAATGCTGGAATGTATATAGCTTGTGGGAAAATTGGATTTCAGTAAACAGAATAGCTATTAAAAATGTGTGGTCTCATTTTAAATCAATGAAAAAATCTACGTCAAGTATTTGAATTGGAAGTTTAGAGAAATTGGAGTTTAATCTAAAATGATGTCTTTCCCGATGAGAAGGTTTTATTATGACAACTTTACTAATGATTTCTGCTGCTTTAACGGATTCCTATTTCTAAGCAAGTTTTGAAAGCACAAAGATTTGGGAAAAATTTTTCGGATGATTACATGAAGTCATGTAATGACGTCAGGCCTTCTTACAAACCTGTAAAGGAGTTAACCCTTTCTATTGACAGCTGTTTTATACTGGGCGTAATTAATTTGGATTTCTTAATAAAAGAAAGAAGACTCACCTGACAGACAGAGGAAATGGTGGGATTTTCAGAATCAAAATAAAACGAAGAAAGCCAATGTAATAATACTCGCCTGCTACAGAGGACAGATAGATACTCAAACAAAACAAGTTCAAGAGTTAGAAGCTAAGATAAATAAGCTGGTAGAGATAAAAACAGGACCAGATGGAGAGCGCAGTGCACAGCCATAGCACCATCATCTACGACAGTAGAGCCAATATACCTGACGGTGGGTAAGTGTTGTCCACAAACCCAACCTAATAGTAAACCAGACTGGGATAACGAGTGCGCAGTAGAGTGGCCCCCGGCACATGATAATGGCCATTTATCAGCGGTACCGATATGCACTATCACTACTCCCACCAACGGATATGGGCAGGCCCACATTACCATACAGGAGGTACCCCTCAGCCCACAGGAGAGACAAATTCTATTGAATAAGTTACCAACCCCTAAAACAAAATAGTAGAAATACAGAATTCTGAAAAAAGATTGGAGTAGAATACTGTGACTCAAAAGGCAGGCAAAAGGGTAGGGAAGTACGGGGAACGAAAGTAGATTGAATACAAAAACCACTCTGGGACTGATGACCCCGACAAAAATGATGCAGCATTCTTAAAAATGTTTAAAGACGGACTAGGAGAGGCACATCAAAAGATAATTAAGTTAGGATTTAAGATAGGAGATGATTACGATGAAACTTTGGAATGGCAGAACATGTAGAAGATAAGGGACAGGAAGGCGAGGCCCACAACAGGCAAAGAAGGGAGCACCCTTTTATAGTATGTGGATGATATCTTTATTGCCTCCAGCACAGTACAACAACACATACTAGCTTTAACTACGGTGCTAGGAGCTCTACAGAGAGCAGGATTAAAAATAAATCCTAGGAAGGTGCAGGTGGGAAGGAACAAAGTAACATATCTAGGTTACAAAATATCACAAGGGAAGAGCCAGATGCCCGAGGACAGAAAGGAAGCAATTCGATCAATGCCCAGGCCAGGAACCGTGAAAGGGGTCAGGCAGGTACAAGGGCTATTCAACTACTGCAGAAATGCCAAGATCAGGAAATTGTGGTTGTAAGGTTAAAACAAGCTCTCACAAGTGCTCCAGCCCTGGGATTGCCCAACCAGAATAGGCCCTTCCACATCTATACCCACCACAGTAAAGATCATTACATGGGGACAGGCATAGGCCAGTGGCATAGTAATGTTGGGCCACAAACCCAGCATACCTTAGTAGAATTGCTTAACACAGGAAGGCTAAAAACTGTCATGTATCTCAAATTACTGTACATAACTGTATCTTACCATGCTATACATGACTGTAACTAGAGATGACCTGTAACCACAAGCTTACCTTACCACCAGGGGTGCACTTGCAGGAGACACTGGATACCTGTTCCAGACAGGTATATAAAGACAGGTCTCAGGCAAGTATGGCATTCGAGAGCTGTGTAATAAAGGTGCAGGTCCTGAGTGACCTTGACTTCAGCATGTGCCTCGTGTGAGTCTGTACTGCAGGGACAGGACTTTACAGTGGCGACGAGTTACGGGATTACAGAATCTACAGAATGGCGACCAACGGCTCAGATGAAAAATACAATGCTGGAGATAATTGGGAGGACTTTATAGAAAGGCTCCAGCAAAGCTTTGTAACCAAAGACTGATTAGGCGACGATAAGGCAGACAAGAGAAGAGCCCATCTATTGACCAGCTGTGTCTCGAAAACATATGCCATAATGAAGGACCTGCTGGCACCCGAGAAACCTTGAAGAGTTGAGCACACTGGTAAGAGACCACCTGAAGCCAGCGAGCAGCCTACACATGGCCAGACACAGGTTCGACAACTACAGACGCTGTGTAGGCCAGAGCATACCCGACTTCATGGCGGAACTTCGGAGGTTGGCTAGCTTATGTGAGTTCTCCGATGAACTAAGGAGAGAAGTACTGAGAGACTTTTTTATTGAAGGAATAGGCCATGCAGGCATATTCCAAAAGCTCTTAGAGACCAAAAACCTGACCCTACAGCAGCAGCACTGGTTGCACAGACATTCCTGGCAGGAGAAGAACAGACGAGGTTGATCTACACTGCGGGTTCGACAACTAACGAAACATCGGAACAAGGGGTTCACAGAGTGAAACAAGCCGCTACCCCCACACACAGACAAAGGCAGGAGAGCAGGCCCTCAACAGCAGGCAGTGGTGCCAGAAGCCATCAAGGGCCACATGAACGGCTGTTCACACCTCATCAACCCACAATGCGAGCAATCAACTACAAACTGAGAGAAGCTCAAGAGAGATGACGCAGCTCATCCTTTGGAAACAATGGAAGCGGTCTATGCTGAAGATGTGGGGGAAGGCACTCATCAAGGAGATGTCGATTTCAGCATGCTGTTTGCAGAAACTGCGACTGTACAGGGCATCTGGCCCGCATGTGCAAAAAAACGGCAGCTCGGCTGGTATATGAATCGGAAGGGTCGGAAAGCGGACCAGAAGACGGTGGGGACAGTACCCGGGACACCGATGTACAGCGGGTCAACACGATCAATGGCCACTGCTCCGACAACAAGACGCCTCCAATAATGATGAGCATCCTACTCAACGGAATACCCGTCAACATGGAGCTGGATATGGGAGCGAGTCAATCTCTCATGAGCGGTCAACAATTTGAACAGCTGTGGCCGCACAAAAGGGACAGACCAAAACTCACAAGGGTCGACACCAAACTAAGGACCGATACCAATGAAATTGTCCCAGTCCTCGGCAGCGCCATGCTCTCCATCACACACAAAGGGACAGTGAACCGACTTCCCCGATGGATTGTCCCTGGAGATCTCCCAGCACTGCTGGGGAGAAGCTGGCTGGCAAAACTAAACTGGAAATGGGATGATGTCCATGCCATGTCGTCAGAGGAATGGACCTCCTGCTCAACAGTTCTAAGTCGATTTGAACATCTCTTTCAGCCAGTTGTGGGCACCTTCAAAGAGGCTAAAGTCAAAATCTACATCACACAGGATGCCAGACTGGTCCATCACAAGGCCAGAGCTGTGCCCTATGTGATGAGGGAAAAGATTGAACATGAACTGGACAGGCTTCTGCGGGAAGGCATTATATCACCCGTGGAATTTAGCAACTGGGCAAGTCCCATCGTCCCAGTCATGAAGCCTGATGGATCCTTACGAATCTGTGGAGACTACAAATCCACCATAAACAGAGTCTCCCTGCAGGGTCAATACCTGCTGCCCAGAGCGGAGGACTTATTTGCCACATTGGCTGGAGGAAAACTTTTCTCGAAACTAGATCTCACATCTGCATATATGACGCAAGAATTGACCGAGGAATCCAAGCTACTCACCACCATCAACACACATTGAGGCCTTTTCATGTACAATCGATGCCCATTTGGCATCAGGTCGGCAGCTGCTATATTCCAGCGCAACATGGAGAGTCTGCTCAAGTCCATCCCGGGGACGGTTGTATTTCAAGATGACATACTTATCACGGGCAGGGACACCGACTCCCATCTCCGCAATTTGGAGGAAGTACTAAAGCGGTTGGATCGGGTAGGCCTACGAGTTAAGAAATCCAAGTGCCTGTTTCTCGCACCCGAGGTTGAATTTTTGGGCAGAAGGATTGCCGCTGATGGAATCCACCCAACAGAGTCCAAAACAGAAGCAATTCGCCTGGCACCCAGGCCCCGGAATGTCTCAGAACTGCGCGCCTTTCTCGGGCTACTCAATTACTTTGGGAACTTTATGCAGAACTCAAGCACGCTGCTGGAGCCTCTCCACATGCTACTCAGAAAGGGGTGCGATTGGTTTTGGGGGGACGCCCAGGAACGCGCCTTCAATAAGGCACACAACCTTCTGTGTTCCAACAGTGTTTTGGCTTTCTTTGATCCAGGTAAAAAGCTAGTTCTTACATGTGATGCGTCAGTATATGGGGTCGGGTGCATTTTACAACATGTCAATAGTGCGGGTAAATTACAACCCATAGCTTATGCCTCCAGGTCACTTTCGCGGGTAGAGCACAGGTATGGAATGGTGGAGAAGGAGGCGCTCGCGTGCGTGTACAGTGTCAAAAAGATGCACCGATATCTTTTCGGGGCCAAGTTCGCATTGGAAACAAGCCCCTCACGTCCCTCCTATCCGAGAGCAAGGCAATAAACGGCAACGCCTCGACTCGCATTCAACGGTGGGCACTCATGCTGGCGTCTTACGACTATACCATAAGGCACAGATCAGGCACAGACAACTGTGCTGACGAGCTTAGCAGGTTACCCCTAGCAACCAGGAAGGGTCTGACGAACAGGACTGTGAGATAGTCATGGCAATCAATGCCTTTGAGTCCACAGGTTCGCCCATGATGGCTCGCCAAATCAGAGCCTGGACGGCCAGCGACCCCACGTTATCCTTAGTAAAAAGATGTGTCTTAACTGGTGACTGGGCAGAGGCTCGCGATGCCTGCCCCGAGGAGATCAAACCTTTCCATAGGCGCATGCATGAGCTGTCACTACAAGCAGACTGCCTGATGTGGGGCAGCCAAGTAGTTATGCCTCTGCGAGGCAGAGAGGCATTTGTCCGGGAGCTCCACCGTGAGCACCCGGGGATCGTTCTCATGAAGGCCATAGCCAGATCACATGTCTGGTGGCCTGGCATTGACGCAGACTTCGAGCTCTGCGTCCGATGGTGCACCATTTGTGCCCAACTCAGTAATGCCCCCAGGGAGGCACCCTGAGTCCCTGGCCCACCAAACCGTGGTCGCGGGTGCACGTAGACTATGCAAGCCCATTCATGGACAAAATGTTCCTTGTAGTTGTAGATGCATTTTCTAAGTGGATCGAATGCACCATCTTAAACTCGAGCACCACCTCCACCACTGTGGAGAGCCTTGGAACCATGTTCGCAACGCACGGCATTCCTGATATATTGGTCAGTGATAATGGTCCGTGCTGCACCAGCGCAGAATTCCAAGATTTTATAAGTGACCACGGCATAAATCACATTAAGACGGAACCATTCAAGCCGGCCTCCAACGGCCAGGCAGAGCGAGCAGTGCAGATCTTTAAACAAGGCATGCTCAAAATCCAAGGTCCCACGTTGCAGGGCCGCCTGTCACGACTGCTGCTGGCATACAGATCTTGTCCGCATTCATTGACTGGAGTTCCCCCCATGCAACTATTAATGAAACAGACTTTAAAGCCAAGGCTCTTATTAATCCTCCCAGACATGCATGAAATCATTGAGGCAAAGCGCCGTAAGCTAACCGAGTACCATGACTGAAATTCGAGGGGGAAGTGGAATGAGATAGGGGACAAAGTGATTGTGCTCAACTATGGCAGGGGTGCCAAATGGCTTGCAGGGACAGTAACAGGCAAGGAAGGAAACAGGCTCCTGGTGGTACAAACGGACAATGACCAAACCTGCCGGAGGCATGTAGACCAAGTCAAAAGTAGATTCACCAACAACACTGCTGAACCAGAGGCAGACTACAATGTGGAACTCACACCACACCTGGTGGACAGACAGAGGGAACAACCTGAGGAAAGCGCAATCCCAACAGACAGCCCAGGCGAGACACCAACAATCATACTGAACGAAACAGACAGCCCAGGCGAGATACCAGCAATCACACTGGAAGAAAAACAGGCACCAAGGCAAACAACTGAACCACAACTAAGGTGCTCCACGCGAGAGCGTAGACCACCTGAGAGACTGAACCTATAAAGACAATAAGCCCTTGGGGGAAGATGATGTCATGTATCTCACACTACTGTACATAACTGTATCTTACCATGCTATACATGACTGTAACTAGAGATGACCTGTAACCACAAGCTTACCTTACCACCAGGGGTGCACTTGCAGGAGACACTGGATACCTGTTCCACACAGGTATGTAAAGACAGGTCTCAGGCAAGTGTGGCATTCGAGAGCTGTGTAATAAAGGTGCAGGTCCTGAGTGACCTTGACTTCAGTTTGTGCCTCGTGTGAATCTGTACTGCAGGGACAGGACTTTACAAAAACGGTATCCGACGCGCTAAGGGCAAGGTGGGAAGAAATGCTTTTACCCCCCCCAACTGGACAGTAACAATAAAAGACAACTGTAGCAACCCTGCAGGATGGATCATTATGCAGGGAAAGGAGCATCGGTGTAGCCCTACAGGAGAAGACGAGGGAAGTAGTCAGGCTTGAGGAGGCAGATATGGATCTATATGTAGATGGGTCTCAGCACTATCTGGGACACCACGGACGGGCCATGGTAGATAGCAGCGGAGAGGTCAAAAGGGAAGGATGGTTAGAAGAGGGTCTGTCAGCTCAAGTGACTGAATTAGTGGCGCTCACTGAAGCTCTGAGACTGGCTCGGGGAAACGGAGTAAACATCTATACAGACAGTCGATAGGCTTTTGGAGTAGTGCATGATTATATGATAGCCTGGAGCAGACGGGGATACGTGACCTCAGGAGGAGGACCACTAAAACATGAGGAGATTGTAAAAAAAAGATTAGTGGAAGCCTCCCACCTACCCCAAGAGTGTGCGATCAACATCAACAGGGGAATGGATGGGCAGATGAAGCAGCCAAGCAAGTGGCAGAGACAGGTACACTGACCGGGGAAGCCCAGGTCGGAGTATGCTCCATACAGGGAGAAGCCACTCCACAGGAAAAGGAGGGGTGGAAGCAGAGAGGGGCCCAACAAGGGACCGATGGGATATGGAAGAAATAATGGGAATGTGGTGGCCCCGGAATGCATCCAGGGGAGCTTATTAAATTTATACAATGGTTATGTCCATACAGGTAGAACCAACGTGATAAGCTCGATGTCCAGATGCTGGTGGTGGAAGGGAATGGGTAGAGATATAGAGGACCACTGTAGAAGGTGCATGATATGCGCAAAATACAACCCAAGGGGGAAAGTAAAAGTCAGAATGGGACACCAGCCCCGACCGAAAGCACACTGGGAAACCTTGGAGATAGATTTTACTGGACCATTACCCAGCAACAAAGGGAAGACACATTGCCTAGAAGTAATAGACCAGTTTACGAAGTGGGTAGAGGCTTTCTCCTCACTAGAAATTGTTCAGCAGGAACCGTGGCCAGGATCATAGCAGAAGAAATAATACCCCGATGGGGAATGCCGTTACAGCTGGACTCAGATCAGGGTACACACTTCACAGGGAAAGTGATAAAACAGGCCTGCACGGTACTAGGGATCAGGTAAAAATATCCCGTATCAAAGAAACTGGAAAGGGATGGGTAGACAGGATACCCCGAGTACTAAGGCAACCCCTAGTCGGATGACAGGACTGACATCCTTTGAACTAAAAAAAAGACAGGATACAGAAATTTGTAATGGAACTCTGCAAGCAGTTACCTGATTTAAAGACACAGGCTAGAGATTAGCAAATCAAGGACTGAGAGAACGACACTAAGGATCAGAAGATCCAAACACCCAAAATAGGCAGTCAGGTGATTACCCCAGAGAGGTCCAGGCTGGCACCCAAATGGACTGGCCCCTATCAGGTAATAATGGTAAGTTATGGTTGTTATAAGAGGTATCGGCAAGTGGAAACACTGGACCCAGTTAAAAAAGCATGGTCACTAACTAATCGGTGACGACCGGGAAATATTGTTTTTTGCAGGACTCTAGTGCTCATGGAAACAACGTGGGGTAATGCAGCCTCATATCAAGGACAACAGGCTGAGGGACGGCAAGGCCTGTATTACAAGGACTCGGGCGACATTAGTTTAATAAAGAATCAAAAACACTGATGGTGACACATGGAGCAACAGTAGACTTAAATAACGGGCATGAAACAACGTAACGAAACAACATCGTGGATGGGCCAGTAATACGGGACCAATAATTAGTGGGAATAAGACCACGGTGTATTTTATAATCAAGAGGGACAAATATACTGCCCCCGGGAGAAGATTTCACTCAACATCTATGAAATGGTGGTGGAGGGATATCTCCCGTGATAGATCCACCAACACGGCCCCACCCACTACTTTAGTAACAGTGAGCACTATCGGGGCCCCGACCATCACACCCCCAGTGCCACAAACGTGTCCAACTATGAACGCTGGGGCAAAAGAGAAATTGATAAGGCAGACCAAGGATAAGATACACTTCGGGGTACGTCAGCGAATAATTACTGTATTCCTAAATTTAAACACTATAACCACCCACAACTTCTGCGGGGTAAACACTATAAGCCTGTATAGAAACCTGACCCTGCGAGCACTTAAAGGCCCTGAATCAAAAACCATGAAGTTTAATGTGGAAAGAGGGTCAGGTAAAAAACGACCGGGGAAAAAGAGGGATACTAGAAATGGTACATGGCGGGAGTTGCGACGGTAAACACTATAGACCTACACATGATAGATGATTGAATTAACGCTCTAACACGAAACTTACAGGGATTGCTGGAAAGGGATGAGGATAATGAAAAGATACAGGCACAACTGGGTAATGACGCGAAAAGGAATTATTACAAGTGACCCACACATTGCGAGACCACGCCAGAACCATAAATTCGATGAATAGAGCAGAATGGAACTTAAGGGATCTGGCTTTTTTTAACAAGCCCGTTCCGTTTCCATTTTTTTAACAAGCCCGCTGCGTTTCCGGCTTTTAAAAAAATCATTCATGGAATGTGGGCATCGCTGGCAAGGCCAGCATTTATTGCCTATCCCTAATTGCCTTTGAGAAGTTGGTGGTGAGATGCCTGCTTGAACCGCTGCAGTCCATGTGGTGAAGGTAGTTCCAGGATTTTGACCCAGCGACGATGAAGGAACGGCGATATATTTCCAAGTCAGGATGGTGTGTGACTTGGAGGGGAATGTGGAGATGGTGGAGGAGGCCAATATGGATCATCCACTTGGCACTACTGGCTGAAGATGGTTGCAAAAGATTCTGCTACTTGTCTCCTGACCTTGTCTGCATGCTCTGACCTTATTCATTGAGTGAGCAGCTGGTGCCTGCCTGTACCAGCCATGCTCAGTGGGAGCACTGTCGTAACTGAGTCAGAGGGTTGTGGGTTCAAGTCCCAAACCCGAGACTTGAACACATAGGGCAGTTAACCTTTTTGTCCTGGCCAATATTTTTCCTTCAACCATTATCTGGTCATCATCACATTGCTTTTTGTGGGACCTTGCTGTGCGCTAATCGGCTGCTGCGCTTCCAACATTACAACAGTAACTGCAGTTCAAAAAATAAAGTATTTAATTGACTGTATAGAGCTTTGGGTCATGAAATGCGCTATATAAATGGAAATCCTTTTTTTCTTGATGAGAGCGAGGTGAGGGGAAAAATGTGACGTCTGGGTTGGATGATAACTCGGTTGGGAGGGCTGCAGGAGGGAGGACTGGGAGTCACTTGGAACGAAAGGGTCAGAGCCGGCTGAAGGTGTTACTCTCCACTTCACCGGCAATGCATTATAGATGTGCCCACTGTCCTGATTAGCAGATTCTCGGTGGCTCTGCCTCTTACGGATGGATTATAAATGTGCTTCAGTATGCATCATGAGCAAGCTACGGATGTGTCCCAAATCCACAAATAGCGCAGCAGTTTGAAGGATCTGTTGAGTTTGAAATAATTGTAGAAGCTGTATGGTTATCAACACAGCGAGGTGTATGTGGAAATGCTGACTCAGTTCAAAACAAGTTTGATATAACACGTCCAGCACCCAAACTCTTGATAAACCCTGTCCTTCAATGTCTGTGAATCGCAGGCACGGAGGATGATCAGTTCTTAATGATGAATCACGAACGTTTGATTCATGACTGCACTAAATTTAGCATGTAAAGTCACTCTATTTGTAACACCAGTCGATATTTTTTGTGTGTCTTGTCTATCCATTAAGGAGTGACTGTAGGGACTATAATAAGCTCAGAGAAGGCTTTCTACACCCCTGCAGCCAGAGGAGGCAGCTGTCACATTTCTTCTGAGAAATGAAAAAAAGTAAGTCTCTTTCAAAGAAATTCGAGGTTGTCTGCAGACTTATAGGTCGAAGAAAGACACGCAGAAGATTAGCTTGAACAAGATGAAGATCGTACTTGGAATAATACTGGATCAGATAAGGATTAGAAAGATTTTTTTCTCCACTGGTTAAAACATGTAGGAAATCAACTCCCGATGAAAGTAGTTACTGATGAGCCAATTAATTGTTGCAAGGTAAAAGCTAATGATCCTCTCATTCAGGATGGGATTGAGGGATATAAGGAAGGGCATGGAATGAGGGTACATAAAGAAAGAAGTACTTCCATTGATAAAGTACCATATCAGGCCTCTCAGAAATTCTGAAAGTGTTTCACACTGAATTAATTCGTTTGAAAATGGCAGCCCAATTGTGCACGGTAAATCCCACAAAGTGCAATGCGATGCGCGATCTAATTGTGGGTTCGGGTCCCACTCCAGGGACTTGAGCACAAAACAAAATCTAGTCCTCAGCACTGCACTGTCAGAGGTGTCGGCTTTCGATGAGATGTTAAACCGAGGCCCCGTCTGCCCTCTCAGGTGTATGTAAACGATCCCATGGCACTATTTCAAAGAAGAGCAGTGAGTTATCCCCAGTGTCCTGGCCAATATTTATCCCTCAGTCAATGTAACAAAAACAAATGATCTAGTGGGAGGTGGAAATTGCCGAAGAAGCGTAAACAGGGTGGTAAGGCCTTTCCGCCGGGGGGCAGGTGGTAGGGCCGACCCATCTGCAATTGCCCCCGGGCCGGGGGCGGTGGGAACGGGTTTCTGCAGCACCCCATGTTTCCGCCCGCCGGGCATGCCTATCCCTTACCGACCAGTGCAGACCCCTTTTCCACCCCGTGGGGAAATTGCCCCACGGGAGTGCGGCCGCCACCGGTCGGTGCCCCCCGACAGCTTTGCGAGGCAGGATGTTTTAATTATTGGCCAACTCCACCAGCCCGCCCAAAGCCCTCCCTGATGACCCAGCGGGCTCCAGGTAGGCCTTGCAGCGTCCCTCCCCTTTAAGTGAACTGCTTTGCACTAACTTTATTCCCGCCCCGCTCCCGACCTGAACTCACCCCTCCACCACCTCAAGCAGCGCCCCAAAGCGCTGGGAGGTGGTGTCAGAGTTAAAGAGCTGAACTTTCCATCTCGTCCCTCTGACTCCCGCCAGGCGGTAAATTTCCGGATAAATTGAAGTGCCATCCCCAATTTCCCGCTGAGGGCATATTCGGTCCCCTGGTCTTTATTACATTGCTGTTTGTGGGAGCTTGCTGTGTGCAAAATGGCTGCCTCGTATCCTACATTACAATAGTGACTACACTCCAAAAGTACTTCATTGGCTGTAAAGCGCTTTAGGACGTTAAGCGGTCGTGAAAGGCGCTGTAGAAATGTATTTCTTTCTTTTTCGTTCTTTCTGATGAAGTTGGCTAAGGAAGGAATGTGGGCCGGGACACCAAGGGAACTGTGTGCTCTAATTCAAATAGTGTCATGGGCTCTTTACAGTCCACATGAAGCACCAAAAGCAACAGACAGATCTTTGGTTTAAAACCTAGTCCAAGGGGTTGAATAAAATGAACAAGCATCAAGCAAGATTTGAGATTAGAAGAACACATTGTTCTGATATGTGAAATGAACTGCATTTAAAGAGGTAAATTATTTTTCTCATCCTTTAAAGAAGAAATGCTGACAGACTTATATTTATTTATGGCACTTTCTATTAATATATCTATTGGTATATCCAAAGATTTGCTGAAAGCGGCACATTTACTGATAAAATCATAGAATCATAGAATGCATCATCGGCAGTCCCTCAAAATCAAGGAAGACTTGCTTCCACTCTAAAAGTGAGTTCTTAGGTGACTGAATGACTGGCATAGAATGATACAGCACAGAAGGAGGCCATTCGGCCCATTGAGCCTGTGCCCGCTCTTTGGTAGATAATATGTCCTTACTATACAATACAAATGCACACGAAGCCCACACTTGAGAGAAGGTCACTCTGTGACCAGTAACCTTTATTAGCCAGCACTGAAGTGCAGAAAGTGCGTGGAGCTACCCCTTTTATACCTGAGAGTCCAGGTTAGAACTCAACATCCAGGGGTATTCAACATTCAGGAAAGATAGAATAAAAGGAAAAGGAGGTGGGGTAGCATTGCTGGTTAAGGAGCAAATTAAGGCAATAGTTCGGAAGGACATTAGCTTGGATGATGTGGAATCTATATGGGTAGAGCTGCAGAATACCAAAGGGCAAAAAACGTTAGTGGAAGTTGTGTACAGACCTCCAAACAGTAGTAGTGATGTTGGGGAGGGCATCAAACAGGAAATTAGGGGTGCATGCAATAAAGGTGCAGCAGTTATAATGGGTGACTTTAATATGCACATAGATTGGGTTAACCAAACTGGAAGCAATACGGTGGAGGAGGATTTCCTGGAGTGCATAAGGGATGGTTTTTCAGACCAATATGTCGAGGAACCAACTAGGGGGGAGGCCATCTTAGACTGGGTGTTGTGTAATGAGAGAGGATTAATTAGCAATCTCGTTGTGCGAGGCCCTTTGGGGAAGAGTGACCATAATATGGTGGAATTCTGCATTAGGATGGAGAATGAAACAGTTAATTCAGAGACCATGGTCCAGAACTTAAAGAAGGGTAACTTTGAAGGTATGAGGCGTGAATTGGCTAGGATAGATTGGCGAATGATACTGAAGGGGTTGACTGTGGATGGGCAATGGCAGACATTTAGAGACCGCATGGATGAACTACAACAATTGTACATTCCTGTCTGTCGTAAAAATAAAAAAGGGAAGGTGGCTCAACCGTGGCTATCAAGGGAAATCAGGGATAGCATTAAAGCCAAGGAAGTGGCATACAAATTGGCCAGAAATAGCAGCGAACCCGGGGACTGGGAGAAATTTAGAACTCAGCAGAGGAGGACAAAGGGTTTGATTAGGGCAGGGAAAATGGAGTACGAGAAGAAGCTTGCAGGGAACATTAAGACGGATTGCAAAAGTTTCTATAGATATGTAAAGAGAAAAAGGTTAGTAAAGACAAACGTAGGTCCCCTGCAGTCAGAATGAGGGGAAGTCATAACGGGGAACAAAGAAATGGCGGACCAATTGAACAAGTACTTTGGTTCGGTATTCACTGAGGAGGACACAAACAACCTTCCGGATATAAAAGGGATCGGAGGGTCTAGTGAGGAGGAGGAACTGAGGGAAATCCTTATTAGTCGGGAAATTGTGTTGGGGAAATTGATGGGATTGAAGGCCGATAAATCCCCAGGGCCTGATGGACTGCATCCCAGAGTACTTAAGGAGGTGGCCTTGGAAATAGTGGATGCATTGACAGTCATTTTCCAACATTCCATTGACTCTGAATCAGTTCCTATGGAGTGGAGGGTAGCCAATGTAACCCCACTTTTTAAAAAAGGAGGGAGAGAGAAAACAGGGAATTATAGACCGGTCAGCCTGACATCGGTAGTGGGTAAAATGATGGAATCAATTATTAAGGATGTCATAGCAGTGCATTTGGAAAGAGGTAATATGATAGGTCCAAGTCAGCATGGATTTGTGAAAGGGAAATCATGCTTGACAAATCTTCTGGAATTTTTTGAGGATGTTTTTAGTAGAGTGGACAAGGGAGAACCAGTTGATGTGGTATATTTGGACTTTCAGAAGGCTTTCGACAAGGTCCCACACAAGAGATTAATGTGCAAAGTTAAAGCACATGGGATTGGGGGTATTGTGCTGACATGGATTGAGAACTGGTTGTCAGACAGGAAGCAAAGAGTAGGAGTAAATGGGGACTTTTCAGAATGGCAGGCAGTGACTAGTGGGGTACCGCAAGGTTCTGTGCTGGGGCCCCAGCTGTTTACACTGTATATTAATGATTTAGACGAGGGGATTAAATGTAGTATCTCCAAATTTGCGGATGACACTAAGTTGGGTGGCAGTGTGAGTTGCGAGGAGGATGCTATGAGGCTGCAGATAGGTTAGGTGAGTGGGCAAATGCATGGCAGATGAAGTATAATGTGGATAAATGTGAGGTTATCCACTTTGGTGGTTAAAACAGAGACAGACTATTATCTGAATGGTGACAGATTAGGAAAAGGGGAGGTGCAAAGAGACCTGGGTGTCATGGTACATCAGTCATTGAAGGTTGGCATGCAGGTACAGCAGGCGGTTAAGAAAGCAAATGGCATGTTGGCCTTCATAGCGAGGGGATTTGAGTACATGGGCAGGGAGATGTTGCTACAATTGTACAGGGCCTTGGTGAGGCCACACCTGGAGTATTGTGCACAGTTTTGGTCTCCTAACCTGAGGAAGGACATTCTTGCTATTGAGGGAGTGCAGCGAAGGTTCACCAGACTGATTCCCGGGATGGCGGGACTGACCTATCAAGAAAGACTGGATCAACTGGGCTTGTATTCACTGGAGTTCAGAAGAATGAGAGGGGACCTCATAGAAACGTTTAAAATTCTGACGGGGTTAGACAGGTTAGATGCAGGAAGAATGTTCCCAATGTTGGGGAAGTCCAGAACCAGGGGACACAGTCTAAGGATAAGGGGTAAGCCATTTAGGACCGAGATGAGGAGGAATTTCTTCACCCAGAGAGTGGTGAACCTGTGGAATTCTCTACCACAGAAAGTTGTTGAGGCCAATTCACTAAATATATTAAAAAAGGAGTTAGACGAAGTCCTTACTACTAGGGGAATCAAGGGGTATGGTGAGAAAGCAGGAATGTGGTACTGAAGTTGCATGTTCAGCCATGAACTCATTGAATGGCGTTGCAGGCTAGAAGGGCCGAATGGCCTACTCCTGCACCTATTTTCTATGTTTCTATGTTTCTATGTCTCCCACACGTTCACCACCTAGTGGTCAGTGTTCTCATGGTGTACAACTTAGGTCAGTTTATACATGGGTTACAATAACAGTTGAATACATGACATCACCTCCCCCACAAAGGCTTATTGGGATAACAGGTTAAGTCTCTCTGGTGGTTTACGCTCCCTTGTAGAGCGCCTTAGATGGGGCTCCGGTTGTTGGGCGCTGGCCTGAGTGTCTGCTGTTTGCGGTGCCTCAGGCCTGTCCGGACTGCCCACAGTGACTGGGCTCTCCTCCACTTGGTTCCGGTGTTCAGTCACCTGTGGTGGAGTGAACTCTACATCGTGTTCTTCCTCTGCTACTTCGATGGGGTTGCTGAACCTCCTTTTTGTTTGATCCACGTGTTTGCGGCAGATTTGTCCATTGGTAGGTTTAACTACCAGAATCCTATTCCGCTCTTTGGCAATCACATTGCCTGCGAGCCATTTGGGCCTTGCAGCGTAGTTGATGACGAAGACAGGGTCATTGACATCAATACATCATGCCCTCGCATTCCCATCGTGGTAATCACATTATGACTGGCGCCTGCTCTCAATTTCTTTCATGGTGGGGTGTATAAGGGATAACCTGGTTTTGAGCGTCCTTTTCATTAGCAGCTCTGCGGGTGGGATCCCTGTGAGCGAGTGTGGTCGGGATCTATTGGCCAACAGGAGGCGTGATAAGCGGCATTGTAGGGAACCCCCTTGGATTCTGAGCATCCCCTGTTTGATTATCTGCACTGCTCATTCTGCCTGGCCGTTTGAGGTCGGCTTGAACGGTGCTGTTCTGACATGGTTGATACCATTCCATGCCATGAAGTCCTGGAATTCAATGCTTGTAAAGCATGGGCCATTGTCGCTGACCAAGACGTCTGGTAGACCATGGGCGGCGAACATTGCCCATAGACGTTCTACCGTGGCAGAGGATGTGCTTGAATTGAGAATGTCACACTCGATCCATTTGGAGTAGGCGTCTACTACAACCAAAAACATTTTTCCCATGAAAGGACTTGCGTAATCCACATGGATGCGTGACCATGGCTTGGTAGGCCAGGACCAGGGGCTAAGGGGCACTTACCTGGGTACATTGCCCAGCTTGGCACACGTGTTGCACCTGCGAACACAAAGTTCCAGGTCTGCATCTATCCCTGGCCACCAAACGTGTGACCTGGCAATTGCCTTCATCATGACAATGCCTGGGTGCTCATTGTGGAGTTCTCGGATGAACACCTCTCTGCCCATCTGGGGCATGACTACTCGATTTCCCCATAGTAGGCAATCGGCTTGAATCGAGAGTTCATCCTTGCGCCTGTGAAATGGTTTAAATTCCTCAGGACATGCCCCGTACGTGGCTGCCCAGTCCCCATTCAGGACACATTTCTTGACTAAAGGCAGTAGCGATTCTCTATTTGTCCAGACTTTGATCTGACGGGCTGTCACGGGTGAGCCTTTGCTTTCGAAAGCTTCAACAGCCATGACCATCTCAGCAGCATGCTTGGTTGCCCCCTCGGAGGTGGCGAGTGGGAGCCTGCTGAGTGCATCGGCGCGGTTTTCAGTGCCCGGTTTGTGTCGAATTGTGTAGTCATAGGCGGCTAACGTGAGTGCTCACCTCTGTATGCGGGCCGACGCATTTGCATTTATGGCCTTGTTGTCAGCCAAAAGGGAAATTAGAGATTTGTGATCTGTCTCCAGCTCAAATTTCCTGCCAAACAGGTACTGGTGCATTTTTTTTACTGCATATACACATGCAAGCACTTCCTTTTCTACCATCCCGTAGCCCCTTTCTGCCTGGGACAGACTTCTGGAGGCATAAGCTACCGGCTGTAACTGACCCTTGGCATTAACATGCTGCAACATACACCCGACCCCATAGGATGAAGCATCGCACGTTAAAACAAGTTTCTTACATGGGTCATATAGCGTTAACAGATTGTTGGAGCATAACAAATTGCGTGCTCTATCGGAAGCCCTTTCCTGGCTGTCCCCCCAGACCCATTCATGACCTTTGCGTAGGAGTACGAGTAGCGGCTCTAACAGCGTGCTCAATTTGGGAAGAAAGTTACCAAAATAATTCAGGAGCCCCAGGAACGAACGCAGCTCCATCGTGTTACGGGGTCTGGGTGCTCTCAGGATCACTTCCGTTTTGGATGCAGTAGGTCTGATTCCGTCTGCTGCGATCCTTATCCCCAGGAATTCTACCTCTGGAGCTAGGAAGACGCACTTCGCCTTTTTCAGTCGCAGATCTACCCGGTCAGTCTGCGTAGCACCTCCTCCAGGTTGTGGAGGTTTTCTTCAGTATCGCAACCCGTGATGAGGATGTTGTCTTGAAAAACCACCGTCCTTGGAATCGACTTGAGGAGGCTTTCCATATTTTGTTGAAAGATCGCGGCGGCCGAGCGAATGCCGAACGGACATCTGTTGTACTCAAACAACCCCTTATGTGTCATGATGGTGGCCAGCTTCTTCGACTCACTCGCCCGCTCCTGGGTCATGTAAGCTGAGGCCAGGTCCAATTTTGAAAAATGTTTGCCAACAGATAGCGTCGCAAAGAGGTCCTCCGCTCTCGGTAGCAGGTACTGGTCTTGGAGTGACACCCGATTGATGGTGGCCTTGCAATCACCACATATCCTGACTGACCCATCCGCCTTGAGCATCGGCACAATCGGGCTCCCCCAGTCACTGAATTCGACTGGTGAGATGATACCTTCCCTCAGCATGGGGTCCAATTCGCCTTCTATCTTTTCCCGCATCATGTACGGCACCGCTCTGGTGTACTGGCTTGGCGTCCGGGTTTATGTGAATCACTACCTTGGTCCCCATGAAAGTGCCAATGCTGGATTGAAATAGTGAGTCAAATTTGTCCAGGATCTGTGAGCATGATATTCGTTCCACAGAAGAAATTGCATTGACATCGCCCATTTCCAGTTCATGACAGTAAGCCAACTCCTCCCCAGTAGTGCGGGACTGTCCCCAGGGACAATCCAGAGTGGCAACCTGTTCTCCGAACCTTTGTGGGTCACGACTACCATGGCGCTGCCTAGCACCGGAATGATCTGCTTTGCATATGTCCGTAGCTGTGCGTCAATCGGCAATAATTTTGGCCTCCTGGCCTTGGACGCCCACAACTTGTCAAACTGTTTGATACTCATCAGGGACTGGCTGGCCCCCATGTCTAGCTCCATTGATACTGGGATGCCATTGAGGAGCACTTTCATCATTATCAGTGGCGTCCTGGTGTATGAACTGTATACGTGCTCCACATGAACTCGCTGAACTTCAGCTTCCAGCGATTTCCCCCCGTGTCCATTTGGCCTCATAGGGCTTACATCGGGCCCGTCCTCCTCGTACATCAACCTGGCTGCAGGCTTCCTGCATATACGCGCCAAGTGACCGCTGACGTTGCAGTTTCTGCAGGTATATTGCTGATACCTGCAAGCTCTGGCTGTGTGTTTGTCTCCACACCTCCAACATGGGCCGTTATTGGAAACAAAGGATCCATTACCAGTCGATCGTCTCTGACTGTCTCTGTAACTGTCCTTAAGCGCACCATTGACAGATGTTGCTGGCCCCATTACTGGCCGCACTGTCACTTGCGATGACATGAATCACCACTCAGCTAGCTATTGTTTCTGTTGAATTCCCCCTTTGGGCTCGACTACATGCTCGGGCAGATAATATGTCCGTACTATACAGTACAAATGCACATGAGCCCCATACTTGAGAGACGGTCACTCTGTAACCAGTAACCTTCATTACCCAGCACTGAAGTGCAGAATATGGGTGGAGTTACCCCTTTTATACTTGAGAGTCCAGGTTAGAGGTGTCTCCCACAAGTTCACCACCTAGTGGTCAGTGTTCTCACTGTGTACAACTTAGGTCAGTTTATACATGGGTTACAATGACAGTTGAAAACCTGACATCACCTCCTCGCCAAAGTCTTATTGGAATCACAGGTTAAGTCTCTCTGGTGGTTTATGCTCCCTTGTAGAGCGCCTGAGTTGGGGCTCCGATTGTTGGGCGCTGGCCTGAGTGTCTGCTGTTTGCGGTGCCTCAGGCCTGTCCGGACTGCCCACAGTGACTGGGCTCTCCTCCACTTGGTTCTGGTGTTCGGTCACCTGTGGAGGAGTGAACTCTATATCGTGTTCTTCCTCTGCTTTTCCTATGGGGTTGCTGAAACTCCTTTTTGTTTGATCCACATGTTTGCGGCAGATTTGTCCATTGGTAAGTTTAACTACCAGAATTCTATTCCGCTCTTTGGCAATCGCAGTGCCTGCGAGCCATTTGGGCCCTGCAGCGTAGTTGAGGACAAAGACAGGGTAATTGACATCAATACATCGCGCCCTCGCATTCCCATCATGGTAGTCACATTGTGACCGGCGCCAGCTCTCAACAATTTCTTTCATGGTGGGATGTATAAGGGATAACCTGGTTTTGTGTGTCTTTTTCATTAGCAGCTCTGCGGGTGGAACCCCTGTGAGCGAGTGTGATCAGGATCTATAGGCCAACAGGAGGCGTGATAAGCGGCTTTGTAGGGAACCCTCTTGGATTCTGAGCATCTCCTGTTTGATTATCTGCACTGCTCATTTCGCCTGGCCGTTTGAGGCTGGCTTGAATGGTGCTGTTCTGACATGGTTGATTCCATTGCCTGCCACGAAGTCCTGGAATTCAGTGCTTGTGAAGCACGGGCCTTTGTCGCTGACCAAGACGTCCGGTAGACCATGGGTGGCAAACATTGCCCGTAGACTTTCTACCGTGACAGAGGATGTGCTTGAATTTAAAATGGCACACTCAATCCATTTGGAGCAGGCGTCTACTACAACCAAAAACATTTTTCCCATGAACGGATCTGCCTAGCCCACATGGATGCATGACCATGGCTTGGTGGGCTAGGACCAGGGGCTAAGGGAGGCTTCCCTGGGTGCGTTGCCCAGCTGAGCACATGTGTTGCACCTGCGATCACAAAGTTCCAGGTCTGCATTTATCCCTGGCCATCAAACGTGTGACCTGGCAATTGCCTTCATCATGACAATGCCCGGGTGCACATTGTGAAGTTCTCTGATAAACACCTCTCTGCCCTTCTGGGGCATGACTACTCGGTTTCCCCACATTAGGCAATCGGCCTGAATCGAGAGTTTATCCTTGCGTCTATGAACCGATTTGAACTCCCCGTACGTGGCTGCCCAGTCCCCATTTAGGGCACATTTCTTAACTAAAGACAGTAGCGGATCTTTATTTATCCAGACTTTAATCTGACGGGCTGTCACAGGTGAGCCTTCGTTTTCAAAAGCTTCAACAGCCATGACCATCTCAGCATCATGCTCAGCTGCCCCCTCAGTGGTGGCTAGTGGTAGCCTGCTGAGTGCATCGGCACAGTTTTCAGTGCCCGGTCTATGCCGAATTATGTAGTCATAGACGGCTAATGTAAGTGCCCACCTCTGTATGCAGGTCGATGCATTCGCATTTATGGCCTTGTTGTTGGCCAAAAGGGACGTTAGGGGTTTGTGATCTGTCTCCAGCTCAAATTTCCTGCCAAACATAATATGTCCTTACTAAACAGTACAAATGCACACGTGGCCCATACTAGAGAGAAGGTCACTCTGTGACCAGTAACGTTTATTAGCCAGCACTGAAGTGCAGAAGATGAGTGGAGCTTCCCCTTTTATACCTGAAAGTCCAGGTTAGGAGTGTCTCCCACACGCTCACCACCTAGTGGTCAGTGTTCTCACAGTGTACAACTTCGGTCAGTTTATACATGGATTACAATGACAGTTAAATACATGACATCACCTCCTCGCCAAAGTCTTATTGGGATCACAGGTTAAGTCTCTCTATTAGTTTACGCTCCCTTGTAGATTGCCTGAGTTGGGGCTCCGGTTGTTGGATGCTGGCCTGAGTGTTTGCTGTTTGCGGTGCCTCAAGCCTGTCCGGACTGCCGACAATGACTGGGCTCTCCTCCACTTGGTTCTGGTGTTCGGTCATCTGTGGTGGAGTAAACTCTACATCATGTTCTTCCTCTGCTTTTCTATGGGGTTGTTGAACCTCCTTTTTGTTTGATCCACATGTTTGCGGCAGATTTGTCCATTGGTAAGCTTAACTACCAGAATCTTATTCCGCTCTTTGGCAATCACAGTGCCTACGAGCCATTTGGGCCTTGCAGCGTAGATGAGGACAAAGACAGGGTCATTGACATAATTAAATCACGCCCTCGCATTCCCGTCATGATCGTCACATTGTGACTGGCGCCTGCTCTCAACAATTTCTTTCATGGTGGGGTGTATAAGGGATAACCTGGTTTTGAGCGTCCTTTTCATTAGCAGCTATGCGGGTGGAACCCCTGTGAGCGAGTGTGGGCGGGATCTATTGGCAAACAGGAGGCGTGATAAGCGGCTTTGTAGGGAATCCCCCTGGATTCTGAGCATCCCCTCTTTGATTATCTGCACTACTCGTTCCGCCTGGTTGTTTGAGGCTGGCTTGAACGGTGCCGTTCTGACATGGTTGATTCCATTTCCTGCCATGAAGTCCTGGAATTAAATGCTAGTAAATCACAGGCCATTGTCGCTGACCAAGACGTCCGGTAGACCATGGGTGGCGAACATTGCCCATAGACTTTCTATCGTGGCAGAGGACGTGCTTGAATTGAGAATGTCACACTCGATCCATTTGGAGTAGGTGTCTACTACAATCAAAAACATTTTACCCATGAAAGGACCTGCGTAGTGCACATGGATGCGTGACCATGGCTTGGTAGGTCAGGACCAGGAGTTAAGGGGGGCTTCGCTGGGCGCATTTCCCAGCTGGGCCCACGTGTTGCACCTGCGAACACAAAGTTCCAAGTCTGCGTCTATCTCTGACCACCAAATGTGTGACCTGGCAATTGCCTTCATAATGACAATGCCCGGGTGCTCATTGTGGAGTTCTCAGATGAACGTCTCTCTGCCCATCTGGGTCATGACTACTCGGTTTCCCCACAGTAGGCAATCAGCCTGAATCGAGAGTTCATCCTTGCACCTGTGAAATGGTTTAAATTCCTCAGGGCATGCCCTGTACGTAGCTGCCCAGTCTCCATGCAGGACACATTTCTTGACTAAAGGCAGTAGCGGGTCTCTATTTGTCCAGACTTTGATCCGACGGGCTGTCACGGGTGAGCCTACGATTTCGAAAGCTTCAACAGCCATAACCATCTCAGCAGCATGCTCGGTTGCCCCCTCGGTGGTGGCCAGTGGCAACCTGCTGAGTGCATCAGCGCAGTTTTCAGTGCTCAGTCTGTGCCGAATGGTACAATCTTAGGTGGCTAACGTGAGTGCCCACCTCTGTATGCGGGCTGATGCATTTGCATTTATGGCCTTGTGTTGGCCAAAAGGTGCATTTTTGTTACTGCATATACACATGCAAGCACTTCCTTTTCTACCATCCCGTAGCCCCTTTCTGCCTGGGACAGACTTCTGGAGGCATAAGCTACCGGCTGTAACTGACCCTTGGCATTAACATGCTGCAACATACACCCGACCCCACAGGACGAAGCATCGCACGTTAAAACAAGTTTCTTACATGGGTCATATAGCGTTAACAGATTGTTGGAGCATAACAAATTGCGTGCTCTATCAAAAGCCCTTTCCTGGCTGTCCCCACAGATCCATTCGCAACCTTTGCATAGGAGCACATGCTCAATTTGGGAAGAAAGTTACCAAAATAGTTCAGGAGCCCCAGGTATGAACGCAGCTCCATCGTGTTACGGGGTCTGGATGCTCTCTGGATCACTTCCATTTTGGACGTGGTAGGTCTGATCCCGTCTGCTGCTACCCTCATCCCCAGGAATTCTACCTCTGGAGCTAGGAAGATGCATTTCGCATTTTTCAGTTGCAGCCCTTCCCGGTCCAGTCTGCGTTGCATCTCCTCCAGGTTGTGGAGGTGATCTTCAGTATCGCAACCCGTGATGAGGATGTCATCTTGAAAAACCGCCGTCCTTGGAATCGACTTGAGGAGACTTTCCACGTTTCATTGAAAGATTGCGGCGGCCGAGTTAATGCTGAACGGACATCTGTTGTACACAAACAACCCCTTGTGTGTCGTGATGGTGGTCAGCTTCTTCGACTCACTCACCAGCTCCTGGGTCATGTAAGCTGAGGTCAGGTCCAATTTTGAAAAAAGTTTGCCACTGGATAGCGTCGCAAAGAGGTCCTCCGCTCTCAGTAGCGGGTACTGGTCTTGGAGTGACACCCGATTGATGGTGGCCTTGTAATCACCACGTATCCTGACCGACTCATCCGCCTTGAGCACCGGCACAATCGGGCTCCCCCAGTCATGAATTCGACTGGTGAGATAATGCCTTCCCTCAGCAGGCGTTCCAATTCGCCTTCTATCTTTTCCCGCATCACGTATGGCACCGCTCTGGCTTTGTGGTGTACTGGCCTGGCGTCCGGATTTATGTGAATCACTACCTTGGTCCCCATGAAAGTGCCAATGCCGGGTTGAAATAATGAGTCAAATTTGTCCAGGACCTGTGACCATGATATTCGCTCCACAGAAGAAATTGCATTGACATCGCCCCATTTCCAGTTCATGACAGCAAGCCAACTCCTCCCCAGTAGTGTGGGACCGTCCCCCGGGACAATCCAGAGTGGCAACCTGTTCTCTGAATCTTTGTGGGTGATGACTACCGTGGTGCTGCCTAGCACCGGAATGATCTCCTTTGTATATGTCCGTAGCTGTGCGTCTATCGGCAATAATTTTGGCCTCCTGGCCTTGGACGCCCACAACTTGTCAAACTGTTGGATGCTCATCAGGGACTGGCTGGCCCACGTGTCTAGCTCCATTGATACTGGGATGCCATTGAGGAGCACTTTCATCATTATCGGTGGCGTCCTGGTATATGAACTGTATATGTGCTCCACATGAACTCGCTGAACTTCAGCTTCCAGCGAGTTCCCCCAGTGTCCATTTGGCCTCGTAGGGTTACATCGTCCCTGTCCTCCTCATACATCATCCTGGCTGCAGGCTTCCTGCACATACACACCAAATGACTGTAGACGTAGCAGTTTCTGCAGGTATATTGCTGATACCTGCAAGCTCTGGCTGTGTGTTTGCCTCCACACCTCCAATATGAGCCGTTGTTGGAA
The DNA here is from genome assembly GCF_044704955.1 of Pristiophorus japonicus. Classification (NCBI taxonomy): domain Eukaryota; kingdom Metazoa; phylum Chordata; class Chondrichthyes; family Pristiophoridae; genus Pristiophorus; species Pristiophorus japonicus. The sequence continues at coordinate 202,955,325 of NC_091983.1, read as the reverse complement.
ACCAAAGGTCCATTACCAAGTCTCTGACTGTCTCTGTAACTGTCCTTAAACGCACCATTGACAGGTGTTGATGGCCCCATTACTGGCCGTATTGTCCCTTGCGATAGCATGAATCGCCGTTCAGCTAGCCATTGTCTCTGTTGAATTCCCCCTTTGGGTTCGACTACATGCTCGGGCATGTCCGATTGCCCCTGTCTGCCTGGAGAACTGTGTGCCGCATTAACAATGTTGACTCCCTGTAAATTTGCTGCATTTAAACCAAGATTTTTGTCAAACATCATTCTGGTCTCTTCTTCCCCTGAGATAAATGTCTGGGTCATCAAAGCCGCCGTTTCCAGGGTCAAGTCTTTGGTCTCAATCAGTTTCCTGAAAACCCCAGAGTGCCCAATGCCCTCAGTGAAAAAGTCTCACAGCATCTCCGCTCTGCATGCATCTGGGAACTTACATAGGCTCGCCAGTCGCTGGAGGTCTGCCACGAAGTCTGGAACGCTTTGCCCTTCTTGCCGCAGGTGTGTGTAAAACCGGTGTCTCGCCATGTGCATGCTGCTCGCCGGTTTAAAGTGTTCCCCGATCAACTTACTGAGCTCTTCAAAAGTCTTGTCCGCCGGCTTCTCTGGCGCTAGAAGGTCCTTCCTCAGGGAGTACGTCCTGGATCTACAAATCGTCAGGAGATGAGCCCTGCGTTTGTCGGCCGAATCCTGTCCCAGCCATTCCTTAGTGACGAAACTTTGCTGTAGTCTCTCAATAAAATAATCCCAATCATCACCAACACAGTACCTCTCGTCTGTGCTGCTAGTGGCCATGCTCGCGTGGTTTAAATCCCAGTTTGTCGTCACCAATAATATGTCCTTACTATACAGTACAAATGCACACGAGGCCCATACTAGAGAGAAGGTCACTCTGTGACCAGTAACCTTTATTCGCCAGCACTGAAGTGCAGAAGATGGGTGGAGCTTCCCCTTTTATACCTGAAAGTCCAGATTAGGAGTTTCTCCCACAAGTTCACCACCTAGTGGTCAGTGTTCTCACGGTGCACAACTTAGGTCAGTTTATACATGAATACATGACAAAACAAGTACTGGTGCATTTTTTTTACTGCATTATACACATGCTAGTGCTTCCTTTTCTACCAGCCCGTAGCCCCTTTCTGCCCGGGACAGACTTCTGGATGCATAAGCTACCAGCTGTAACTGACCATTGGCATTCACATGCTGCAACACACACCCGATCCCTTAGGGCGACGCATCACACGTTAAAACTAGTTTCTTACACGGGTCATATAACGTTAACAGTTTGTTGGAGCATAACAAATTGCGTGCTCTATCAAAAGCCCTTTCCTGGCTGTCCCCCCAGACCCAATCGCGACCTTTGCGTAGGAGCACGTGTAACGGCTCTAACAATGTGCTCAATTTGGGAAGAAAGTTACCAAAATAGTTCAGGAGCCCCAGGAACGAACGCAGCTCCATCGTGTTACGGGGTCTGGGTGCTCTCTGGATCGCTTCCGTTTTGGACGCAGTAGGTCTGATCCCGTCTGCTGCTACCCTCCTCCCAGGAATTCTACCTCTGGAGCTAAGAAGATGCACTTTACCTTTTTCAGTCGCAGCCCTACCCGGTCCAGTCTGTGTAGCACCTCCTCCAGGTTGTGGAGGTGTTCTTCAGTATCGCAACCCGTGATGAGGATGTCGTCTTGAAAAACCACTGTCCTTGGAATCGACTTGAGGAGGCTTTCCATATTTTGCTGAAATATCGCGGCGGCCGAACGAATCCCGAACGGACATCTGTCATACTCAAACAACCCTTGTGTGTCATGATGGTGGTCAGCTTGTTCAACTCACTCGCCAGCTCCTGGGTCATGTAAGCTGAGGTCAGGTCCAATGTTGAAAAAAGTTTGCCACCGGATAGCGTCGCAAAGAAGTCCTCCGCTCTAGGTAGTGCGTACTGGTCTTGGAGTGACACCCGATTGATGCTGGCCTTGTAATCGACACATATCCTGACCGACCCATCCACCTTGAGCACCAGCACAATCGGGCTTGCCCAGTCACTGAATTTGTCCAGGACATGTGAGCATGATACTCGCTCCACAGAAGAAATTGCATTGACTGGCGAGATGATGCCTTCCCTCAGCAGGCAGTCAATTTGCATTCTATCTTTTCCCGCATCACGAACGGCACCGCTCTGGCCTTGTGGTGTACTGGCCTGGCATCCGGATTTATGTGAATCACTACTTGGTCCCCATGAAATAATGAGTCAAATTTGTCCAGGACATGTGAGCATGATACTCGCTCCACAGATGAAATTGCATTGACATCGCCCCAATTCCAATTCATGACAGCAAGCCAACTCCTCCCCAGAAGTGCGGGACCATCCCCCGGGACAATCCAGAGTGGCAACCTGTTCTCCGAATCTTTGTGGCTCACGACTACCGTGGTGTTGGCGAGCACCGGAATGATCTCCTTTGTATATGACCGTAGCAGTGCGTCAATCGGCATTAATTTTGGCCTCCTGGCCTTGGACACCCACAACCTTTCGAACTGTTTGATACTCATCAGGGACTGGCTGGCCCCCATGTCCAGCTCCATTAATACTGAGATGCCATTGAGGAGCACTTTATTCATTATCGGTGGCGTCTTGGTATATGAACTGTATATGTGCTCCACATGAACTCACTGAACTTCAGCTTCCAGCGATTTCCCCCAGTATTCATTTGGCCTCGTAGGGTTTACATTGGGCTCGTCCTCCTCGTACATCAACCTGGCTGCAGGCTTCCTGCATAAAAGTGCCAAGTGACCGCTGACGTTGCAGTTTCTGCAGGTATATTGCTGATACCTGCAAGCTCTGGCTGGGTGTTTGCCTCCACACCTCCAGCATGAGCTAGAGGCCCCATTGTTGGAAACAAAAGGTCCATTACCAGTCGATCGTCTGTGACTGTCTCTATAACTGTCCTTAAGCGCACCATTAACAGGAGTTGATGGCCCCATTACTGGCCGCATGAATCGCCGCTCAGCTAGCCATTGTCTCTGTTGAATTCCCCCTTTGGGTTCGACTGCATGCTGGGGCATGTCCAATTGCTCTTGTCTGCCTAGAGAACTTTGTGCCATGTTAACAATGTTGACTCCCTGGTCTTTTGCCACATTTGAGCCAAGATTTTTGCCATAAATCATTTTGGTCTCTTCCTCCCCTGAGATAATTGTCTGGGCTATCATAGCCATCACTTCCAAGGTCAAGTCTTTGGTCTCAATCAGTTTCCTGAAAATCCCAGCGTGCCCGATGCCCTCAATAAAAAAGTCTCGCAGCATCTCCGCTCTGCATGCATCTGGGAGCTTACATAGGCTCGGCAGTCGCCGGAGATCTGCCACGAAGTCTGGAACGCTTTGCCCTACTCGCCGTGGTGTATGTAAAACCGGTGTCTCGCCATGCTTAACACCCACTTAACGCCCATTTTACCACTGAAATGATGTATAACGCCCATTTTGGCACAAAACGGAAAGTGACGGGCTTTTTTAGGAGACTTTTCGCCGAGCGTCATTTTCCCGATGGGCTTAACGCCGGGAAGAAATATTACCGCCCGCCCACTTTTTTTGGGCGGAATCAGCAGAATGGGCGAAATCAACGACCATAATATCGCCCCTAGTTCTTTTCCGCACGGAATTAACGCCGAGATTCAAAATGAACGCCTGGCCACAGTTTTTTGTCGTAAAGAGCATATTTACCCAAACTAGCGGCTATAGAGATCGCCCATCGTTAATTTCACCACCTCGCACACATATCGCCCAGGATATCGCTCGCCCAAAAAACAGCCCACAAAAAGTGGAACTAACCGGAATGAACGCCAGCGGTGTGTCTGGCATTTGTTAAATCCCACTCTTACGTGAGGAGCTGATATCGGAAAGATTTGCCTGAAAGAGCGCTGATGTGAGTGACAACGCTGACACACTGCTGTGTGTGTACGCTCAGACATCAATGATGCCCATCACCTTGGTGCCAGTTAAAGTTTACGTTGATTGATGTTAAGTTGTATTTAACCCTTTCATGGTAAGGAATCGCCAGTGTGTAACGGTACAGCTATCTGAGACAATGCGCAACAAGGTTATGTTCAATAACAAAAGTTTAATACCAACAATGATCTGAAATCATAAGTATCACAATCAATAACACCCAAACCCCGCCCACACCCCACTTTCTCCACCATTGACATAAATCACATGGTCAACATGTCCAGCAACACAGAATACAAAGGCAAAGCAGGAGCATGGTCCCCAGCCCCATACATTGCAACAAATTGCATACACCCAGATGGAGATGTAACACAGCCATCACCTGCAGACATGCAGCTCACTTTCCTTCCCCCCCTCTCCTTCTTTGCCCCACATCTAACCCTTTCCCTCCTCACTCCATGCCGCCTGCCCGAGGAGCTCCTCAGGTGGTGCCTCATTGAGGGGGATGAAGTCAGATGCGGTCGTTGCATGGCTACGGGAGCGGGGAATGCCGAGGGGGCAACATTCTCTGATCCAGAAGCAGGATCTTGGTCCTTGCTCTTATCTGTTGTTTGCAGTGCTGGTGTGGAACCTAAGGGTGGAGTGCCGCTCTCGGGGACCACTGGGAGCCCTCTGCCACTAGTGTTCCTGGCGACCAGCTCCAGGGCCTCCTCCAGCCCTTCCATGTTATTTCTTATTTGTTGGACAAAAACTCGGTGCCAACTATGTTCTTGGTGCTTCGTAGGCTTTTTGCTACTGGTGAATCTCCATCGTGCCTCCCACAACAGCCAGACAAGCACACACGACAGCCACAAATGCTTTCAGTCCCTCTGAGCTCCCTCTCTCTCTGACTCCTCTTCTGCGCATGTCATGATGACCCTTGACCTCCTGAATCACTAGAATCGAGCGGTGCCATGCCGTTGCTAAAGACAGCCACACTTTACGGCAGAAGGTCAAAAAAAGTTAATGATACCGCCCATTTGATATCGCTCGCGGTAACGCCCATTTTCAATAATGTAAACTAGGTGTTTTGAGAATGGGCGAGAAGCTGGCAATCTGAAAACCCTACTTTACCGCCCACGCCGAAAATAACGCCCATTTTTGGGCGATAAGTACAAAAGTGGAGGTTCTAGCCCCAGGACACAATGTACAGGGCGCAATTTTCAAATTTTGAGATGACACGAAACTTGGAAGTGTAGTAAACAGTGAGGAAGATAGTAATAGACGTCAAGAAGACATAGACAGGATGGTGGAATGTGCGGACACATGGCAGATATAATTCAATGCAGAGAAGTGTGAGGTGATACATTTTGGTGGGAAGAATGAGGAGAGACTATACACACTAAATAGTGCAATTTTTAAGGTGGTGCAGGAACAAAGAGACCTGAGTGTGCTTGTGCACAAATCGTTGAAGGTGGCAGGACAGGTTAACAAAGCAATTAATAAAGCATATTGGATCCTGGGCTTTACAAATAGAGGCTCTAAATTCCCTAACCTTGCGCCCGGTTTTTCGGTGATATTTTGCCATTTTGCGCGAAAAATGGTGATCCCTGAAATTCCCTGAAGTCTTGCGCCGGCCTTTTTCAAGTACCGTTGGGGAGCGGACTGCCGGCGTGCAAGACTGGTAAAAGCACTTTGGCCTAAAATTTGGCTCACAGCGCACCCGTAGATCGGACCCAAAAAAACGTCCGGGAAAAACCTGCATTGCAGCACTTGGAACAGCAGTAGGCATGAAGACCTGCAAAAAAAGGTAAGTTAAAGTTTTTATTTTTTATTTCTTTTGCAGCGATTCAATAGAAAAGGGTCTTGTGAATGTTTAGTGATTTTTTGGAATTTCTTTTTGCTGTTTTCCCCGCCTCCCTAGGTCCAACTCGCCGCGGTATCAGCCTCGGAGAAAAGTTGCAGAAAATTTGCGGCTTGCGCCATGAATCCTCGTGCAATGCCGATTTTTACCGCTGGACGCATTTTTTCCCCAAATGTTAGGCCTCGAAATCATAGCGGAGTCATAGTGGTAATTTTGGCAGAAAAAAAACGCTATGACTAAAAATGGAATTTCTAGCCCACAGAGCACAAAAGCCAGGAAGTGATGCTAGACCTATATAAAACATTAGCTGAGCCTCAGCTGGAGTATTGTGACCAATTCTGGGCTTTAGGGAGGATGTGAAGGCTTTGGAGAGGGTGCAGAAGTTATTTGCTAGAATTGTTCCAGGGATGAGGGGATAAAGTTACGTGGCTAAACTAGAGAAGCTGGGGTTGTTCTCCTTGGAGTAGATAAGGCTAAGAGGAGAGTTGATTGAGGCTTTTAAAATCGTGAAGGAATTAGATAGAGTAAATAACGCGAATCTGTTTCCAATGGTTGAAGGGTCGACAATGAGAGGACACAGATTTAAGGTGATTGTCAAAAGAACCATAGGCGACATAAGGAAAAACCTTTTTAATGCAATGAGTAGTTAGGATTTGGAATGCACTGCCTGATAGGGTGGTGGATACACATTCAGTAGTAGCCTTCAAAAGGAAATTGGATAAATAATTGAAGGAGAAAAAATTTGCAGGGATATGAGGAAAGAGCGGGGAGTGGGACTAACTGAATATTGCTCTTCGAAAGAGCCAGCGCAGACTCGATGGGTCGAATGGCCTCCTTCTGTGCTGTACTATTGTATGATTCTAAGTGAAAAGATTTGGGCTTCCTTTTTATGTTAGCCACTGTAATGTCTGTAGCTCCACAATGTGGACGTTTGTGTTACTGCAGTTAGTGCTGTTTAATAAAGAGCAGGTCACCTGACCAGCAGGGGACGTCTCCGGAACCTGCAGCCATCTTACAGGTTGTGTGTTAGTGTGCTCACTGAAGATATCACATTTGGCGGTGAGAATGGGATGTAATCGGATAATACAGAGCTGAAATTTTTGTTGGGTGAAGAATTCAGCTAGCCAACAGAGAGACTTTGAGAGCTTCTCTGTTTTTGAAAGCAGCTACAAATCTGAGCACACTTGGTTAAACTGCCAGAATTAAAATGGCTGCCCCTATAGGAGTTATAGGGCATTTGGGAGCATTTCAACGCGACCGTGAAAGTTTCAGAGCATATGTGGACCGGCTGGAAATGTTTTTCACTGCAAATAATATCATTGAAATTCCCGGTAATGAAGGCAATAACCGGGCGGTGTTGGAATGAAAAAGAGCAATATTCTTAACTGAGGCCAGGCCCGAGTTTATGAAAGGCTGATAAATTTGCCTGTGCCTGACAAGCCAAAGGATATGACACTGAAACAGATTCTAACTAAGTTAGAACAACATTATAGTCCCGTTCCGATAGAAATTGCTGAAAGTTACCATTTCAGAAAACGAAATCAGAAGGCCGAAGAAAATATGTGAGTACATTGTAGCATTAAAAAAGCTATCTATTCATTATACTTTCGGAGACTTTCAAACCGAGCATTGCGAGACCGTTTTGTTTGTGGGATGAAAAATGATGCGATCAGAAGAAAGTTATTGACGATGCCTAACTTGACTTTTGATCTAGCTTGTCAGACAGCTAGGTCGATGAGCATGGCCGACCTATATTCCCAAGAATTTCATACTAATTTCAGTCATCAGACAACCGAGGTGAATCGCCTGCAGGTTCAAAGTAAAAGGGCGGTGGGGCCCCAAAGTTTCAGAAACTGGAAATGGGAACAGAGCATTGGCGTCCTGCTATCGGCCTGGGACAACACATTGCTCAAAGTAGTTCATATGTGAAGGCAGAGTGTTTCTTCTTCAGGAAAACTGGGCATCTTGCGAAGGCATGCTGACTGAAGGGTAAACCAGCTTTCAAAGCTATGAGTAGAAATCTCCAGAGACTACATAGCATGGAAGAACAACAACAGGACGAGAAGATGTTGGAGCTAAACGTCATCAGGAGCACGAGGTCAATGGACAGCAATTCGAAAAGTATCATAATCCACATAGATGTTGCAGGATTCAAGATACCCATGGAAATCGACACTGGTGCATCCGTGAGTGTAGTACCCGAGTCACTATACCTCGACAAATTGCGAGATTTCCCATTGGAGAAAGCCAAGATAGAGCTGCGAGGCTACTCGGGAGAGAACATTGCAGTGGTAGGTCGTATCACCGTACCGGTGAAATACAAGGATCAAGTACAGAGCTTGCCTCTAATAGTCATGGCAGGAGACAGGCCTGCCTTACTAGGAAGAAATTGGTTGGGATCACTGAAGCTGGATTGGAGTGAGATTTATCGTGTTGAAACGAGATTTGCGTCAAAGGATGATGTCATCAAGAATTATCTGCAAAATGGGCAGTTTGATCCAAGGCTTCAAGGCGAGTGTCAGGATACAGAAGGACGCTAGATCAGTTTACTGCAAGGCACGTTCTATACCATATGCACTCAAGGAGAAAGTTGAGCAAGAACTCAAAAGTCTAGAGACTGAGAACATTATTTCTAAGACAGATCGATGTAATTGGGCTACACCCATTGTTGTTGTACCTAAGTCCGATGGTAAGGTAAGATTGTGTGGTGATTATAAAGTAACCGTAAACCAGGTTCTAGAGGGTAATGTCCCCAATACATTGCCAAATATAGAAGATTTGTTCACAACACTGACAGGTGGTCAGATTTTCTCAAAGTTGGATCTTACGAATGCCTACTTACAGCTTGAGCGAGATGAGGAGTCCAAGTCATGCTTGACTATAAATACTCACCTAGGCCTATATCAATTTAATAAGCTACCATTTGGAGTGTTTTCCGCCCCTGCCACATTCCAAGGGGTAATGAACCAGATTTTGCAAGGTATTGAAGGGGTAGTATGGTATTTAGATGACATACTAATTTCAGCACCTAATAGGCAAATCCATAATAACATATTGAATGAAGTCCTCAAACAGCTAGAGAAGCACAGAGTATGAGTGTCTGCTCGGAAGTGTGAGTTATTTCAAAACTCAATGGAGTACTTAGGGTACAGAGTAGACAAAGATGGTTTACATCCAACCAAAGAAAAACTGGATAAAATCAGAAATGCACCCACTCCCATGAATGTCACTGAACTTTGATCATTTTTGGGTCTTTTGAACTATTATGGGAAGTTCCTACCAAATCTGGCTACAGTATTACATCCACTGAATGACCTATTGAAAAAACAGATCCATTGGAAGTGGTCAAAAGAATGCGAAACAGCATTCAAGGACTGTAAAAGCAACTTGGTAGAGAGTACCATGTTAGTTCACTATGATGTATCTCAGGAGATCAAGCTAGCATGTGATGCCTCTCCACATGGAGTTGGGGCAGTAATCTCTCATTACTGAGGAGGAGAGACCAATTGCTTTTGCTTCACTCACTCACAGTGCCAGTGAGCGTAATTATGCGCAAATCAAAAGGGAAGCTTTGGCATTAATTTTTGGGGTCAAGAAGTTCCACAAATACTTGTATGGTCATAAATTTACTCTCATATGGACCATAAGCCCCTGGTAGCAATCCTCCATCTAACGTCCCCGGTTCCAACATTAGCTGCAGCCCGAATGCAGAGATGGGCTTTGATTTTATCAGCATATACATATGATATTGAATACAGACGATCAGCTGATCACAGTAATGCTGATGCTATGTCCAGATTGCCTTCCCATCACAAATTACACCCGATAGGGAAGAGGTGTTATATTTTTCATACATTGATGAACTGCCAGTCACAGCTGAAGAGATTGGTAGAGCAACCAAACGCGACCCAGTTATGTCAAAGGTGTATGATTATATTGCAAACTGATGGCCAAACCAGGCAACAGACAAAGATATTCATCCATTCTTCAATCGTAGGAATGAATTGTATCATGTGGGTTGCAAGAGTGGTTATACCAAATAAATTCAGGTCCAATTTATTAGGTGACCTCCATGACCAGCACCTGGGAATGTGCTTGACCAAGAGTTTTGCACGCAGTTACTTATGGTGGCCAGGTCTTAATAAAGATATAGAGTACATCGTAAGTCAGTGTACGACATGTCAATTGTTAAGCAAGCAACCACCACCAGTACCATTACAGCCATGGAAATGGCCTCCCAGGGTGTGGCAAAGGTTACATATTGATTTTGCTGAGTTAGAAGGACAACAGTTGTTCATTGTGATTGATAGCCATTCGAAGTGGGTCGAGGTGTTTTCAATGTGGAAAATAACAACAAGTAAAACATTCGACATTTTGCAAAGATTATTTTCTTCATTTGGCCTCCCAGAAGAAATCATTTCGGATAATGGACTACAATTATTTTCTGACCACAGTTCAGAAGAATTTGCACAGTCCACGAGCAAAAATGGTGTGAAACATACCAAGGTTCCACCATACCACCCTGCTTCGAATGGTGCAGCAGAGCGCACTGTACAAATTGTAAAATGTGCCCTCATAAAACAAATGTTTGGATCCAAAGCCAAAGAAACATCATTGGACTACAAATTTTCTAATAATGTATCATAATACTCCTCACACAACTACTGGTAGAACACCAGCAGAGTTGTTTCTCAAACGACAGCCACAAACCAGATTCTCGTTGTTAAAACTAAACTTGGCACAGTCCGTAGAAGAGACACAATTAAGGCAGAAAGAGAATCATGATAGAGGTAGAGTAAAAGAGAGAAGAGTAAAATTAAATCAGAAAGTAAGAGTGAAGAACCATCACCATAAATGGGTAAAGTGGTTACCAGGAAGAGTGGTGAAGATATGTGGTCCTCACACATATTTGGTCAAGATGTTTGATAATGGACAGGTTATGTTAGTTCACATTGATCATATTTTACCCACAGACATGGAAGTTGTTGATGGTGGGAATGATTCAATTATTTTTGACTGATCAGATAGTTTTGATAGACCAGTAGCATATCCTACATCCAATGTACTGGAAACAAATCCAAGAGAAAGTCAGAATTTAAGTCTGAGTCTGAGTCAGGAAACAAACAGTCTGAAGTTAGAGAGAGTTGAAATGGAAATCAAGGGTATCCCTTGGAGGAAAACTTCCCTCAGGATCAGCCTCGAATGAGTTTAAATTCAACACCATGTTTGGAAGGTTCTGTTCGAGAGCGAAGGCACCCTCTTCGAAACAGAAAACAAGTGGTTAAGCTTGATTTGTAAATATGGCAAAATAAGTCCATATCCTTTGTTATGTATAACCATGCAAGTTATATATGATGATTGTTTGTTATAATAACTTCTTCATTAAAGAGGGAGAATTGTAATGTCTGTAGCTCCACACTGTGGACGACTGCATTACTGTAGCTAGTGCTGTTTAATAAAGAGCAGGTCATCTGACCAGCAGGGGACGTCTCCGGAACCTGCAGCCACCTTACAGGTTGTGTGTTGTGTGTTCTCTGAAGATATCACAACCGCTAATATATTTTCATACTCTCCCTTTACCCCTCTTAATCCCCTTTTTATATTTCCTCTATACTTTCCATATTCAGCTTGGTTCTATACTGTATTATATATTTTATATTTGTCATAAATCTCCTCATGTTAACCTCTATCTTTGGTCATTCAGGGAGCTCCAGCTGTGCAGCCTTTCCTTTCCAACTCTTGGGAATGTGTCTATTCTGTACTGCAGCGGAGCAGGCTCGAGGGGCTGCATGGCCTACTCCCGCTCTTATGTACCCCAACCATCTCCTCTTTGAAGGACTTCCATTATTCACTTACCGTTTTGCCTACCAATTTATTTTTGCAATCCTCCTGGGCCAGATCCCTTTTCAACTCACTGAGGTTAGCTCTCCTTCGGTTAACTATGTTTACACTTGGTTGTGTATCTGTAAAGCATGCACTCCCATGTTCCGCCACCAGGGAGCGCATCCCCTGAAGTCCCAAGGGATCCCAGCATCCCTTGGGAGCACTGCATATAAGCCGGCCCCAAAGGCCTGTTCCTCACTCTGGAATGTCTTGATAAAGAGTGAGGTCACTGTTACTTTAACCTCCCTGTGTGCAGTCTTATCTGTGTTAGGAATAACTGGCGATGAGTATAGAAATCTAACGCAAAGATGCAGCAAACTATGGGCATTCTGGAGAAATTCTCGGAGGGTGAGGACTGGGACGCCTATGTCAAACGGCTAGACCAGTACTTTGTAGCCAACGAGCTGGACGGAGAAGGAAGCACTGCAAAAAGGAGAGCGGTCCTCCTCACGGTCTGCGGGGCACCGACCTACAGCCTCATGAAGAATCTTCTGGCTCCGGTGAAACCCACAGATAAGTCATATGAGGAGCTGTGTACTCTGGTTTGGGAGCATCTTAACCTGAGGGAGAGAGTGCTGATGGCGTGGTATCGGTTCTACACGTGCCAGCGATCTGAAGGTCAGGAAGTGGCGCGCTACATCGCCAAGCTAAATGTGAGTTTGATGGCTACCTGGAGCAGATGCTCAGAGACCTTTTTGTACTGGGCATTGGCCACGAGACCATCCTACGAAAACTTTTCACTGTAGAGACACCGACCCTCAGTAAGGCCATTGCGATAGCACAGGCGTTTATGTCCACCAGTGATAACACCAAACAAATCTCTCAGCACACAAGTGCTAGCAATGTTCATAAATTAACTGGAACTGTGTTTGCGAGCAGAAATGTACAGGGCAGAACCCATGAGTCTGCAACGGCTAGCAGGCTTCAGGTGACCTAGATGACTCAGAGTCCGCAACAAAGGATAAATGAAAAGCAATTCACACCTTGTTGGCATTGTGGAGGCTTCTATTCAGCCTATTCATGCCACTTCAAAGGGTATGTTTGCAAGAGCTGTGGAACAATGGGGCACCTCCAATGAGCTTGCAGACGAGCTGCAAGCTCTGCAAAACCTGCTAACCATCACGTGGCAGAGGAAGATCGGTCCATGGTGGATCAAAGCAATTTCGAGCCTCAGAGAGAGGAGGCAGATGCTGAAGTACACCACGTGCACACATTTTCGAAGAAATGTCCACCTATAATGCTAAATATAAAGTTGAATGGCTTACCCATAGCCATGGAACTGGACACTTGTGCTAGCCAATCCATCATGAGTAAAAAGATGTTTGAGAGACTGTGGTGCAACAAGGCACTCAGACCAGCCCTGAGCCCCATCCACACGGAATTGAGAACGTACACTTAAGAGCTTATCACTGTCCTGGGCAACTCCATGGTCAAGATCACCTACGAGGGCACGGTGCACGAACTGCCACTCTGGATTATCCTGTGCAAAGGCCCCACACTGCTTTAGATGGAGCTGGCTGAGCAAAATCCTCTGGAACTGGGATAACATCCGAGCGCTATCACATGTCGATGAGGCCTCATGTACCCAGGTTCTCAGCAAATTTCCTTCCCTTTTTGAGCCAGGCATTGGTAACGTTTCCGGGGCAAAGGTGCAGATTACTTGGTCCCAGAGGTACAACCTATTCACCACAAGGTGCAAGCGGCACTTTACATGATGAGGGAGAGAGTGGAAATCGAGCTGGACAGACCGCAACGCGAGGGCATCATCTCCCCAATGGAATTCAGCAAGTGGGCCAGCCCGATTGTTCTAGTACTCAAAAGTGATGGAACGGTCAGGATTTGCGGCGATTAGAAAGTAACTATTAATCGTTTCTTGCTACAGGACCAATACCCGCTACCTAAGGCAGACGACCTATTTGTGATGCTGGCAGGAGGCAAGACGTTCACCGAGCTCGACCTGACTTCGGCCTACATGACGCAAGAGTTGGAGGAGTCTTCGAAGGGCCTCACCTGCATCAACACGCACAAGGGACTGTTCATCTACAACAGATGCCCATTTGGAATTCGGTCGGCTGCAGCAATCTTCCAGAGAAACATGGAGAGCTTACACAAGTCGGTACCACACACGGTGGTCTTTCAGGACGACATATTGGTCACGGGTCGGGACACCGTTGAGCACCTACAATACCTGGAGGAGGTCCTCCAGCGACTGGATTGCGTAGGGCTGCGGCTGAAGAGGTCAAAATGCGTCTTCATGGCAACAGAAGTGGAGTTTAGGGGAGAAAGTTCGCGGCGGATGGCATTCGGCCCACAGACGCCAAGACAGAGGCTATCAGGAACGCGCCCAGGCCACAGAACGTCACAGAGCTGTGGTCGTTCCTGGGACTCCTCAACTATTTTGGTAACTTCCTACCGGGGTTAAGGATCCTTTTAGCGCCTCTACATGTGTTATTGCGTAAAGGTGAGAACTGGGTATGGGGAAAAAAAATCAAGTAATTGCTTTTGAGAAAGCCAGAAACATTTTATGCTCCAACAAGCTGCTTGTATTGTATAACCCGTGTAAAAGACTTGTGCTAGCGTGTGACGCGTCGTCGTACGGAGTCGGGTGTGTATTACAACAAGCTAACGTTGCGGGGAAGTTGCAACCTGTCGCCTATGTTTCCAGGAGCTTGTCTAAGGCTGAGAGTGCCGACAGCATTATTGAGAAAGAGGCATTAACGTGTGTGTTCGGAGTAAAGAAAATGCATCAGTACCTGTTTGGCCTCAAATTTGAGCTGGAAACCGATCACAAGCCCCTCACACCCCTGTTCGCTGAAAACAAGGAGATAAATACTAATGCCTCAGCCTGCATACAAAGGTGAGCACTCGCGCTATCAGCGTATAACTATACCATCCGCCACAGGCCAGGCACTGAGAACTGTGCGGATGCTCTGTCGGCTACCATTGCCCAATACGGGGGTGGAAATGGCGCAGCCTGCAAACTTGTTGATTGTGGCGCAGCCCGCAGACTTGTTGATGGTCATGGAAGTGTTTGAAAATGATAAATCACCTGTCACGGCCTGCCAGGTTAGGACTTGGACCAGCCAAGATCCTCTGCTGTCGCTAGTAAAAAACTGTGTACTGCATGGGAGCTGGGAGCTGGGCCAGCATCCCCGTTGAAATGCAAGAGCTAATCAAGCTGTTCCAGCGGCGAAAGGATGAGCTGTCCGCTCAGGCAGACTGCCTGTTGTGGGGTAACCGCGTAGTGCGACCAAAAAAGGGCAGGGAGATGTTCCTCTCGGATCTCCACAGCACACACCCGGGTATGGTAATGATGAAAGCGATAACTAGATCCCACGTGTGGTGGCCCGGTATCGACTCTGACTTAGAGTCCTGTGTACGGCAATGCAGCGTATGTGCTCAGTTGAGCCACATGCCCAGAGAGGCACCACCAAGTTTGTGGTCCTGGCCCTCCAGACCATGGTCGAGAATCCATGTCGACAATGCGGGCCCGTTTCTTGGTAAAATGTTCCTGGTGGTGGTGGATGTTTTTTCAAAATGGATTGAATGTGAAATAATGTCTGGAAGCACCACCACTGCCACCATTGAAAGCCTGAGGGCCATGTTTTCCACCCACAGACTGCCTGACATACTGGTCAGTGACAACGGGCCATGTTTCACCAGTGCCGAATTTAAAGAATTCATGACCCACAATGGGATCAAACATGTCACGTCGGCCTGTTTAAACCAGCCTCCAATGGGCAGGCAGAGCGGGCAGTACAAACAATCAAACAGAGCCTTAAACGAGTCACAGAAGGCTCACTCCAAACCCGCCTGACCCGAGTACTGCTCAGCTACCACACGAGACCCCACTCGCTCACAGGGGTGCCCCCGGCTGAGCTACTCATGAAAAGGATAAGTAAAACCAAACTCTCGCTGGTTCACCCCAACCTGCATGATCAGGTAGAGAGCAGGCGGCAGCAACAAAATGTAAACAATGGTCGCGCCACTGTGTCACGGGAAATTGATCTGAATGACCCTCTGTATGTGCTCAACTATGGACATGGTCCCAAGTGGATCGCGGGCATGGTGATAGCTAAAGAAGGGAGTAGCATGTTTGTAGTCAAACTAGACAATGGACAAATTTGCAGAAAGCACCTGGACCAAACGAGTTTGTGGATCACAGTCTGCCCTGAACAACCCACAGCAGACACCACCTTTTTCGAGCCCACAACACACACCCAAATGATCAATGACACCACCTGGACCAGCAAATCAAACCCATCACGCCCAACAGCCCAGCAAGGCCAGGCTCACCCAGCAGCCCTGCAGGGTCAACAACACACCAGCCCAGCGAGGGCACAGCCAACACACCAGAACAGATCAAAGTGGTCCACCAGGGAATGAAAGACTCACGACCGCCTCACCTTGTAAATAGTTTTCAGTTTGACTTTGTGGGGGAGTGATGTTGTGTATCTGTAAAGCATGCACTCCCATGTTCCGCCACCAGGGAGTGCATCCCCTGAAGTCCCAAGGGATCCCAGCATCCCTTGGGAGCACTGTATATAAGCCGGCCCCTAAGGCCTGTTCCTCACTCTGGAGTGTCTTAATAAAGACTGGGGTCACTGTTACTTTAACCTCCGTGTGTGCAGTCTCATCTGTGTTACGAACACAATACACCTGATTGTTCCTTGTCCTTTGCCATAACTATTCTAAACCTGATAAGTTGTAATCGCTGTTTCCCAAATGCTACCCCACTGAAACATGCCCCAGTTGCCCTACTACGTTCCCTAGAACTATGTCCAGCACTGATTTCTTTCTTGTTGAGCTAGAAACATACTGATCAAGCAAGTTCCCTTGTACACATTTCAATTTCTCCCCCTCTTTGGCCTTTACCCTGTCCCAGTCTATATTTCAATAATTGATGTCCGCATTATCAGTACTCTGTAGTTCTTGCACCTTTCTGTAATTTACCTGAGAATTTGTTCCTCTACCTCCTTTCAACTATTTGGTAGCCTGCATTATATGCCCAGTAGCATAAGAGGCCCTCTATTCCGCTGCACCTCCGCCACGATCTCTCGCCGCTTCTCCGCCTCAATCACTCGCCACACCTCCGCCACAATCTCTCGCTGCTCATCCGGCCTGACCTTCCTGCTCCTCTGATGTGCCTGGGCCCCGTCGATGTTCGTGCCCACGCACCAAACGACAAATTCTTCCACCCCTCGAGCTCAGAACTGGAATATAAACATCGAAACATAGAAAATAGGTGCAGGAGTAGGCCATTTGGCCCGTCGAGCCTGCACTACCATTCAATAAGATCATGGCTGATCATTCCCTCAGTACCCCTTTCCTGCTTTCTCTCCATACCCCTTGATCCCCTTAGCCGTAAGGGCCATATCTAACTCCCTCTTGAATATATCCAATGAACTGGCATCAACAAATCTCTGAGGCAGGGAATTCCACAGGTTACAACTCTCTGAGTGAAGAAGTTTCTCCTCATCTCAGCCCTAAATGGCCTACCCCTTATCCTAAGACTGTGTCCCCTGGTTCGGGATTTCCCCAACATCGGGAACATTCTTCCCGCATCTAACTTGTCCAGTCCTGTCAGAATCTTATATGTTTCTATGAGATCCCCTTTCATCCTTCTAAACTCCATTGAATACAGGCCCAGTCAATCCAGTCTCTCCTCATATGTCAGTCCTGCCATCCCGGGAATCAGTCTGGTGAACCTTCGCTGCACTCCCTCAATAGCAAGAACGTCCTCCCTCAAATTAAGAGACCAAAACTGAACACAATATTCCAGGTGAGGCCTCACCAAGGCCCTGTACAACTGCAGTAAGACCTCCCTGCTCCTATACTTAAATCTCCTAGCTATGAAGGCCAACATACCTTTTGCCTTCTTCACCGCCTGCTGTACCTGTATGCCCACTTTCAGTGACTGATGAACCATGACACCCAGGTCTCGTTGCACCTCCCCTTTTCCTAATCTGCCGCCATTCAGATAATATTCTGCCTTCGTGTTTTTGCCCCCAAAATGGATAACCTCACATTTATCCACATTATACTGCATCTGCCATGCATTTGCCCACTCACCTAACCTGTCCAAGTCACCCTGCAGCCTCTTAGCGTCCTTCTCACAGCTCACACCGCCACCCAGTTTAGTGTCAGCTGCAAACTTGGAGATATTACACTCAATTCCTTCATCCAAATCATTGATGTATATTGTAAAGAGCTGGGGTCCCAGCACTGAGCCTGTGGCACTCCACTAGTCACTGTCTGCCATTCTGAAAAGAAACCGTTTATCCCGACTCTCTGCTTCCTGTCTGACAACCAGTTCTCTATCCACGTCAATACATTACCCCCAATACCATGTGCTTTGATTTTGTACACTAATCTCTTGTGTGGGACCTTGTCAAAAGCCTTTTGAAAGTCCAAATACACCACATCCACTGGTTCTCCCTTGTCCACTCTACTCATTACATCCTCAAAAAATTCCAGAAGATTTGTCAAGTATGATTTCCCTTTCATAAATCCATGCTGACTTGGACCGATCCTGTCACTGCTTTCCAAATGCGCTGCTATTTCATCGTTAATAATTGATTCCAACATTTCCCCACTACTGATGTCAGGCTAACCGATCTATAATTACCCGTTTTCTCTCTCTCTCCCTTTTTAAAAAGTGGTGTTACATTAGCTACCCTCCAGTCCATAGGAACTGATCCAGAGTCGATAGACTGTTGGAAAATGATCACGAATGCATCCACTATTTCTATGGCCACTTCCTTAAGTACTCTGGGATGCAGACTATCAGGCCCCGGGGAATTATCGGCCTTCAATCCCATCAATTTCCCAACACAATTTCCCACCTAATAAGGATATCCTTCAGTTTCTCCTCACTAGATCCTCGGTCCCCAAGTATTTCCGGAAGGTTATTTGTGTCTTCCTTCGTGAAGACAGAACCAAAGTATTTGTTCAATTGGTCTGCCATTTCTTTGTTTCCCATTATAAATTCACCTGAATCTGACTGCAAGAGAGCTGCGTTTGTCTTCACTAATCTTTTCCCCTTCACTGTTGAAGCTTTTGCAGTCAGTTTTTATGTTCCTGGACTGCTTCCTCTTGTACTTTATTTTCCCCCTCTTAATTAAACCCTTGGCCTCCTCTGCTGACTTCTAAGTTTCTCCCAGTCCTCAGGTTTGCTGCTTTTTCTGGCCAACTTATATGCCTCTTCCTTGTATTTAACGCTATCCTTAATTTCCCTTGTTAGCCACAGTTGAGCCACCTTCCCCGTTTTATTTTTACTCCAGACAGGGATATACAATTGTTGAAGTTCATCCATGTGATCTTTAAATGTTTGCCATTGCCTATCCACCGTCAAACCTCTAAGTATCATTTGCCAGTCAATTCTAGCCAATTCACGTCTCATACCATCAAACTTATCTTTCCTTAATTTCAGGACCCTAGTTTCTGAATTAACTGTGTCACTCTCCATCTTAATAAGAATTCTACCATGTTATGGTCACTCTTCCCCAAAGGACCTCGCACAACAAGATTTCTAATTAGTCCTTTCTCATTACACATCACCCAGTCTAGGATGGCCAGCTCTCTAGTTGGTTCCTCGACATATTGTTCTAGAAAACCATCCCTAATACACTCCAGGAAATCCTCCTCCACCGCATTGCGGTGTTCTTCATCGGGTGCTTCATTGAAACATCTGCGAACTCATTCCTTTTAGTGTGGAAGCAAGTCATCCTCGTTCGAGGGACCGCCTATGATGATGATGAATATGAGACCCTCTATTGTTGCTTAATTCTAACCAAATAGATTTGGTATTTGACCCCTCAACTACATCATCCCTCTTTAGTTTATTTGATCAATATTGCCACCCCTGCCCTCCTTTGCTTTGCTTCCTTCTCTTTCCTGAATACCTTGTAGCCAGGAATATTAAGTTGCCAATCCTCCCCTTCTTTGAGCCAGGTCTCTGTTATTGCAACATAGTCCCATGTAACACTTTGCCTTTCACACTATCCCCATCACTTATTGTTGATAATATTTGCCTACTGTCAGATTCCCTCTCAGTCATGGTGAGCAATGCCACGAGGAGAGATTTGCAAACTGCAATTTATATACGGCCTGGAAAATTTTGCGAGACTACTTTTTCAGAATGATAGGTCTATCAATGAAATCAACAAACAATAGGCTGTTAGCTTTCACTTGATTGTAGATGAAGACACTGTTACAGTAGAGATGTGTATTGATTGCTCTTTCATCCAACGCTAAGTCTTGGCCAGTTTGTTCAGTCTTGTAATATCAAGGGTTTACAGCACCAGACACACCAGCATCACCAACAAGAACACCAACCTTCCCCGCAATCACCTGATGCTTCACCAAGACGCAGGGCATCAGCACCCGACCACATTGCTGCCCGGGATGCCGGGATGGCCTCACCATGGCCAGATTCACTTCACTTGATGCCGTACACCCTGGATGCCACATGATGCACCAGGTTGGCACCACCCTACACCAACACCATAACGCATCCCTACAATGTCCAAGCCATTACTTTCACACTCATCATCATTGTGGGGGGTACCCTTTGCCTCACAATTCACTACAACTCACCAAGCCACTTCCAAAGGTGCACACAGATCTGTCCAAGAAAGCAAAGCGTTGAAAATAAAGATTTCAGTGTTTGACAGCACATTAACAGAAACTTTACATCAGCATTGGCGATAACACCCAAGTGCCTACCCTTGTGCATTGTTAGGTGGTATGCTTGCACTAGGATTAGAGTGAGTGTGAGGGGTGGCTAGTGAGATGGGGCTGTGACAATGTAGGTAGAGAGGGATGGGTGGAGGTGCAAGGTAAGTTGGTGTAAGTAAGGAGTAGGGTAGGGAAGGCAGAGTGATGGGGAATGTGATGAGTGGCACAGCAGGATGTGGTTGAGTGTGGCTTTGCAGTAACGTTTTGTGATCTACTGAGATCATTGAAAGGTTTGCGCCACTGCAGCCAGGCCCTCCTGATGACATTCCTGCTTGTGGCCCCCTGTGCAATGTGAAACCAGGCTGCTTTGGTGACATGGGGAGGTCTCTAACGTAAGCATCTGGAGGGAGTCATGGGAGATCTGGATGCAGCCGTGCACCTCTGTGCAGTGCTTGTCAGTGTTTGCAGCACCTCAATGCTGCAAAACACTGAGAGCACAACTGTTAAAATGAATGTGGGCATGGTCCCTTTAAGAAAACCGGCTGATGAAGTGTCATCAGATGATGTCATCAGATCCGCTTCCTTTTAATTGGCTGGAGTCTTGTAGGGTGGGCTTAACAAGCGCAATCTAGGGGAAAGTCATGGGGTGAGCTGACATGGAGCCTGGAGCGGGATCGTCGACCGCCTCGGATGTCGCCCGTCTCTCTCCCGCCTTGGTAGGAAAAATCGAGTCCCATGTCTCCAGATCTTTAGTCCAGGCCTATGGGATTACTAGTCCAGTAACATAAACACGAAGCTACAGTACTCTGTGCTGTCTGATTCTATCGGGTGAGAAGATAGAGAATGTGGGATGGGTTATAGATTTATTAATAAGCTGTGTTGGCCTAATGGTCTTTTCTTGTTCCTACAAGTTCACATATAAGGCATTAAAAAGTACAGCTTGGGTAACTATGATACACGATGGAACACTCACCAGCCATTTTAGCTTGGATGCTCTCAGCAACCCATTACAAATTGGAAATAATCAAGTAGCTGTCCTAAGTCCTGCTCACAGTTATCTGCCGAAAATTGTTTCTCACATATCATAACTATAAATCTTTAGAAGGCGCACTACGGGGAAATCATGAAATGTTTATATTTCCACAATTGAGAATAACCCAATAAGGTCATTCGCACGAGTGGGAATATAAAAAGTAATACATGATTTCCTGCGTAGTATTAATTTTTATGTCACTCATAAAAAATTGACTCATGTAAGCTAGGAAAAGCTGATTAATATTTCACAAAGGTAGAGTGTGTAGGAACAGCGATAGAGTGAAAGTGACTGAGTATAAACACATGTACTGAATAAGGCAGAAGAAAGCGACAGAACTTGCACTTATATGTATGACTACCGGATGGCCCAAAATGCCTTGCAGACAATTACTTTGAATGTTTAGGCACTATGGTGATGGAGAGAAACTAGTGTGTGGGTAGGGTGGCCCAGTAGTTAAACTGGACGAGTAACCGAGAAGTCTGGGATAATATCACAGAGAATTATGCAAGTGAGTTCAAATCCTATTATGGATAGAATTTAGGTTTAAAACAATAATCTGGAAAAGAAAATCTGGTGAGAGCAAAAGTGACCATGAATCTGTCAGGTTGCTGCAAAAATCCAACTGGTTTATTGATATCTGGTAGGGAAGGAAATCTGCCAAGCTTTCCTGATCTGGCTTATATGTGACCATCGACCAGTACCACCCAGAGTGGTAGCTTGTGCACCGCTCCATCGTTGGAGACCTTTACGGTAGCACTGCCGATGACAGGAATCAGTTCTTTCGTGTAAGTGCGAACTGGAGTTAAGACTGGCCTTGAGGCCTTGTTGCGCCACAACCTTTCGAAAGTCGTTTTGCCCATGATGGACTGGCTCGCGCCCGTGTCCAGCTCCATTGACACTGGGAGTCCATTTAGTTCAACATTCAGTATTATCGGGAGACAATCCGTGGTGAATGTGTGTACCCATGTACCTCTGCCTCCTCGATCTGAGGCTCACATTCATCATGATCCTCCGTGGATCTGTCTTCCTCGGCAACATGGTGGTTTGCAGGTTTAACAGGCTTAGCAGCTCGCCTGCACACTCATTGGAGGTGTCCCATTGTTCCACAGCCTTTGCAAACGTACTCTTTGAATCGGCATGAATGGAAATGATGATCACGCCCGCAGCGTCAACAAGGTGTTAATGGCCTTGCATTCATCACCCTTGATGGTGAACTCTGAGACATTTGTGGACGTGTAGCTGCAGGTATGTGTGACCTGCCCTATACGTTACGATTCAAAAACAACATCACTTTGTTCACAGTACTTGTAGCAGCACTTGTGTGCTGAGAGATTTGCTTCGTATTGTCACTGGTGGCAATGAACGCCTGGGCTATCGCTATGGCATGCAGGCGAAGAGGAAGGAGCTAGCTAGAAGAGAGTACACTGAAAATGGTGACAGTATCTTCTGTAATGTCCGATACAGGCAGTGCAAAGAGAACGAGGTAATGACTATGAATTCTGTAGCATTAAGATGTTTAAAATTGAATACTTTTATAAATCTAAAATGTCGGTTATGAAAGGTTGAATATTTTAACCTATTGTTAATAACTATTTTTATCTAACGCATGTTTTTGGAGAACACTGGAGAATGCAAGATTTCCATTGAACCCATACTATATTAGATCTGTAGATATTGCAATAAAATACTAAAAAAATTAGAATAATCTTTTAACTGTTTTGATGGTTTTCTATTATTTCACTTGCTTGACTTCAATTTTATTTCTAATGTCACAGTGTATATGATTTGAATAGCTTTAGGTAGACAGTATTTTTTTGATTGAAAAGATAATAGACAAGAGCCCTTGCATACAATTCTGCACCACGTGATCTACTTTTTCCAGATTCACGGATTTTCAAAGCTTAAATATATGGACATTCGGTGAAACTAAACACATTTTCCTCACACTGCTTAACAGTTACCGTGAAATAAGCAGATGAAGGTTACGAGTGACGTAGTAACAGTTTTAAGCAGGAGAAGACTTTTGGTCCATTTATCCACAGCATTCCCTTAGTGCATTTCTAATAACCCTCAGCCCCTTTTGTTGACCAGAACCTGCTTAGTTCCTTCTTGAAACTCATTAAGATTTCTTGTTCTATCCCCAGTAACCTGTTCCTCATACTTATCACTCGTCGTAAAAAAAAAGTACTCCTAATTTTCCTATTTTCTTTTGCTGTGTTTAATTTGTAAATATGACCCCTTGTGTTGAAATTCTGCACACAACAGAGAAGCATACTTGGATCCAATTTCTCCAAACCTTTCATAATTTTAAACACTTCTGTCATATCCCGCCTGTCTTTTGTTAAGAGAGAGAAAAACACAGGTTAATCAGTCTTTCCTCCATATGTTGTTCAAAGTGGAGCAAGTTATGATTTTTCTTTCTCAAAGTACAATGGAGTTCTATTTTAGTGATCACTGGTTGTGATGATAATTTGCTTGTATTGATCAGTGTTTCCTGGCTTTCTATAATGATCAATACCATATGTACCTTTGGTATTATACATACCTCTAATTATTATCCATCTCAGCACAGAAACAATTTCACAGGCCATGGCTGAAGAACATAGCTGCCAGACTGGGCCTGCGATATGTGGTGAGAGAACCAACACGAGGGAAAAATCTACTTAAACATAGAAACATAGAAAATAGGTGCAGGAGTAGGCCATTCAGCCCTTCTAGCCTGCACCGACATTCAATGAGTTCATGGCTGAACATGCAACTTCAGTACACCATTCCTGCTTTCTCGCCATACCCCTTGATCTCCGTAGTAGTAAGGACTACATCTAACTCCTTTTTGAATATATTTAGTGAATTGGCCTCAACAACTTTCTGTGGTAGAGAATTCCATAGGTTCACCACTCTCTGGGTGAAGAAGTTTCTCCTCATCTCGGTCCTAAATGGCTTACCCCTTATCCTGAGACTGTGACCCCTCGTTCTGGACTTCCCCAACATTGGGAACATTCTTCCTGCATCTAACCTGTCTGAACCCATCAGAATTTTAAACGTTTCTATGAGGTCCCCTCTCATTCTTCTGATCTCCAATGAATACAAGCCCAGTTGATCCAGTCTTTCTTGATATGTCAGTCCCGCCATCCCGGGAATCAGTCTGGTGAACCTTCGCTGCACTCCCTCAATAGCAAGAATGTCCTTCCTCAAGTTAGGAGACCAAAACTGTACACAATACTCCAGGTGTGGCCTCACCAAGGCCCTGTACAACTGTAGAAACACCTCCCTGCCCCTGTATTCAAATCCCCTCGCTATGAAGGCCAACATGCCATTTACTTTCTTAACCGCCTGCTGTACCTGCATGCCAACCTTCAATGACTGATGTACCATGACACCCAGGTCTCGTTGCACCTTCCCTTTTCCTAATCTGTCACCATTCAGATAATAGTCTGTCTCTCTGTTTTTACCACCAAAGTGGATAACCTCACATTTATCCACATTATACTTCATCTGCCGTGCATTTCTCATTTTTAAGTACGCCCGGTGCTGCTCCTGGCATGCTCTTCTGCATTCGTCATTGAACCAGGGTTGGTCCCCTAACTTGATGGTAATGGTAGAGTGAGGGATATACTGTGCCAAGAGGTTACAGATTGTACTGGAGTACAATTCTGCTGCTGCTGCTGATAGTCCACAGCGCCTCATGGATGTCCAGTTTTGAGCTGCTAGATCTGTTCTGAATCTATCCCATTTAGCACGGTGGTAGTGTCACACATCACAATGGAGAGTGGCTTTAGTGTGAAGACGGAACTTCGTCCTCCAAAGTGATCACTGCTACCAATGCTGTCATGGACAGATGCATCTGCGACAGGTGGATTGGTGAGGATGAGGTCAATGCTGAGAATGACGTGAATAGCACGTGTAGCAAGTTGGTCTTACCACAGGAGAAGGGTCCACAGCCAGCTAGGGAATGGAAGACCAGCAGGAAGAGTAGTGCAAGGAAGGTAGCGCAGGGGTCCCCTGTGGTCATCCCCCTGCAAAACAGATACACTGCTTTGAGTACTGTTGAGGGGGATGACTCATCAGGGGAGGGCAGCAGCAGCCAACTTCATGGCACCGTGGCTGACTCTGTTGCACAGGAGGGTAGGAAAAAGAGTGGGAGAGCGATAGTGATAGGGGATTCAATTGTAAGGGGAATAGATAGGCATTTCTGCGGCCGCAACCGAGACTCCAGGATGGTATGTTGCCTCCCTGGTGCAAGGGTCAAGGAAGTCTCGGAGTGGGTGCAGGACATTCTAAAAAGGGAGGGAGAACAGCCAGTTGTCGTGGTGCACATTGGTACCAACGACATAGGTGAAAAAAGGGATGAGGTCCTTCGAAACGAATTTAAGGAGCTCGGAGCTAAATTAAAAAGTAGGGCCTCAAAAGTAGTAAACTCTGGAGTTCAGAAGAATGCAGGCTAGAAGGGCCGAATGGCCTACTCCTGCACCTATTTTCTATGTTTCTATGTAACCTGGGGAAGCTGCAATATACATGCTAAGCAGCAAAAGCAGATGCTATAAACAGAGCTAAGTGATCCCACAATCAACGGATCAGATCAAAGCTCTGCTGTCCTGCCACATCCAGTCATGAATGGTGGTGGACAATGAAACAACAAAAGGGAGTATGAGGCTCCATGAATATTCCCATCGTCAATGATGACAGAGCCCAGCATGCAATTGCAAAAAACAAGGCTGAAGGGTTTGCAACCATCTTCAGCCAGAAGTGCCGAGTGGATGATTCCTCTCGGCCTCCTCCTGAGGTCCCCACCTTCATAGAAGTCAGTCTTCAGCCAATTCGATTCACTCCACCTGATTTCAGGAAGCGGCTGAGCATATTGGATACAGCAAAGGTTATGGGCCCGACCACATCCCGGCTGTTCAGCTCCAGAAATAGCTGCGCCTCTAGCCAAGCTGTTCCAATACAGCTACACCACTGCATCGACCCGACAATGTGGAAAACTGCCCAGGTATGTCCTGTCCACAAAAAGCAGGACAAATCCAATCTGGCCAATTACCGTGCCATCAGCCGTCAACAGTGTTATCAAGCAGCACTTACCAATAACTTGCTCAACCGATGCTCAGTTTGGGTTCCGCCAGGGGAATTAAAGAAGAATTTTAGACACTTTGTTGACCATGTACCTATTTTATATATATACATATATAATGTGTGTGTGTGTCTATATATAAATATATTTATATATATAATGTGTGTGTGTGTCTATATATAAATATATTTATATATATAATGTGTGTGTGTGTCTATATATAAATATATTTATATATATAATGTGTGTATGTATGTGTCTATATATAAATCTCTCTCTGTGAGAGACTGTGGAGGGAAGTGATCGGGCCCCAGGAGAGGCGTGAGTTTGGGGCCAGAAGCCCAGGGGCAGCAGGACGGGCCAGCCCACACTGCGATATGTGTGCGCACTGGGTCCGTGCAGCAGAGCTGGTCTCCAGTCGTCGTGGTTAACTCTTGCCAATGGATAAAGACCGAGCTCTGTCAAACCCGTGTGGTGGCTGGTGTGCAACGGCCATCACATGTTAAAAAAATCCATGCACAGGCATCTTCCACCCTTCAGGATGTAGTTCAGGACCTGGAATATTAGGTCCCTCATTGAGACACCTGTGAACTCATCCTTTTTTGGCGTGGAAGCAAGTCATCCTCGTTTCGAGGGACCGCCTATGATGATGACTCAAGGTTGGGGTCTCTACAGTCAAAAGTTTGCAAAGTATGGTTTCGTGGCCAATGCCAAGTACGAGAAAGTCTCTGAGCATGTGCTCCAAATGTCCTTCAAATTCGCAATGTCATGCAAGGCATCTTAGCTCGGCGACCTTTTGTAGGTGTAAAACCGGTACCTCGCCATCAGAACGCTTTCCTTTGGGTTCAAATGCTCTCGGACCAGTGTGCACAAATCGCCATACGATTTCTCCGTGGGTTACGCTGGAGTGAGCAGATTCTTCATGAGGCCATAAGTTGGTGCCCCACAGATGGTGAGGAGGATCGCACTTCATTTGGCAGCGCTCTCTTCCCCATCTAGTTCGTTGGCCACGAAGTATTGGTCGAGTCGCTCCACAAAAGTTTCCCAATCATCTCCCCCCGAGAATTTCTCCAGGATGCCACTGTTCTCTGTCTGTATCTCGCTATCTGTATCTCTTCGCCAGTTGTGTATGGAGAAAGAGTCAGACTGAATACTGTGAGCTCAAAGTAAAGTGTGACCTTAGTCTTTTATTGCAGGTCTCGAGAGTGCCTCTCCAACCTGTGAGGCCTCCTTAAATACCTGTGCTCCCAAGGGATTATAGGATCCCTTGGGACTCCAGAGGATAAGCCCTCTGGTGGCTGTACAGAGTAAATACAAGTATACATATGTAACAGATTGGGTGACTGCTTTGCAGAACACCTCCGTTTAGTCCGTAAGTGTGACCTTGAGCTTCTGGTCGCCTGTCACTTTAATTCCCCGCTCCACTCCCAATCTGATCTCTCTGTCCTCGGCCTCCTACACTGTTCAACGCAAGCTCAAGGAACAGCACCTCATCTTTCGTTTAGGCACTTTACAGCCTTCTGGACTCAAAATCGAGTTCAACAACTTCAGAACATAACCTATGCCCATAATTTGCTCCTTTTCCTCCTTTTTTTTAAACCCACCCCCCCCACCCCCCCCCCCCGCCCGATCTTATTTATTTTTTCTCTTTGTTTCCCATGGCAGCTGGTAATTATTCTACCATTCACACCCTATCTAGACTAATCTTTTTCTAACTTCTGCCATTACCATCTCAAGTCGGCCCATCATCCCTTTTGTCTCTCAAATCTCTCCTGCCTTCCACCCTATCACAGACCTTCCCTTTTGCTCTTTTCTCCCCTCCCCCTTTCACTGCTCTGTTCATTTCACACATTTGCCAGTTCTAACGAAGGGTCGTCGACCCGAAAAGTTATCTCTGTTTCTCTCTCCACAGATGCTGCCTGACCCATTGAGATGTCCAGCATTTTCTGTTTTTATTTCAGATTCCAGCATCCGCAGTATTTTGCTTTTGTGTTTGGCTTATATGTGAAGCCAGTCCCATATCACAGTGGTTGAACGTAAGAACATGAAAAATTGGGAGCAGGAGTAGACCATACGTCCCCTCGAGCCTGCTCTGCCATTCTATAAGATCATGACTGATCTTGTGCCTCAACTCCACTTGCCCGCCCGATCTCCATATCCCTTGATTCCCTTAGAGTCCAAAAATCTATCGATCTCAGCCTTGAATATACTCAACTACTGGCCGACCATGGCCCTCTGGGGTAGAGAATTCCAAAGATTCACAACCATTTGAGTGAAGAAATTTCTCCTCATCTCAGTTTTAACTGGCTGACCCCTTATCCTGAGACTATGGACCCTAGTTCTAGACTCTCCAGCCGTGGGAAACAACCTCTTAACATCTACCCTGTCAAGCCCTATCATAGAATCATAGAATCATAGAATGGTTACAGGATGTAAGGAGGCCATTCGGCCCGTTGAGCCCGTGCCGACTCTCAGCTAATCCCACTCCCCTGCCCTTTTCACATAGCCCTGCCAATGTTTTTCCATTTCAGAATCTTATGGCCCTGAAATTCTGGCCTCTCTATGTGTGTACAATGTGTGCACACACGCCCAAAGAGGCCCCGCAAGTTCCGGGTTTAGGTGCGTGAAGCGCATGAGCCTAAACCTGACACTTATGATGTCAAAATTTCTTTTGACAGATCGCATGCCTCCCCAGGAGAAGGGCCTTCGCAGGCAGAGATTTGGGCTATTTGCCCAACTCTTGCCTAGTGAATATCCTTTAAACTCTTACGCCTGGTAAAAGTAGGGGTCATGCCTGCTTTTACTGGCATAAGAATTTTAATTGCTAGAAAAAAATACATTTTATTGCTTATTTTTATATTAAGAACCCTGTTTATGAAGGTAAGTTTATTATTAACACTATTAAAACATTTCTTTGAAAAAATACGTTTTTCTCTAAAATATTTAATTTAATGCAATTTCTATTACTTTTTTAAAAAGTGAAGTGTTTTTTAAAATTTATGTTTGTGACTTATTTGACTTTAGGGGTGTTCTCATTGATAATAGTGGGAGCTCTCTCACTACTATCAATGAGAATATGACATTGTGAAGCGCGGTCCAGGCTCACGTGACCCCAGGAAGCACTGAAGCATCCTGGGCTGTGTGGGCCTCTGCGCTAGGCTACACAGCTAGGCCTGGGACTCAAAGTTGGAGCGCTACTACCAGGTTTATTCGGATTTTTTTTTTGGTCGGAGGTATCCGCCCGCAATTTTTGGCTGAACTATGTTTCAATAAGATCACCTCTCATTCTTCTAAGCTCCAGAGACGAAGGGTTGGATTTTACGATCTTCTGCGCTCTGTTTTTTGCCCCGGAGTGGCGGCAGTGAGGTCTTCTGGGTGGGCGGTCAGCCTCCAGCGCCCTGCAGAGGTTTTGGGGCTGGTTTTGCGGCGGCACGAAGCAGCCCCGCCTGGAAGAGCTGCGCCAGTGTGCAACACCCCTGGTTGAGACACCGGCGCACTTTTGGACACCCGCCTGACCCGTGCACACGGCAGCGCGTCCCGCAGTGAATGCCTGGGAAATCGGGCGGTCCAACCTATGCGGAGAGGTAAGTAATGCCGTCCTAAGGTAAGTGTGATTGTTTTCTCTTTTAATTTTTTTTTGCGATTTTTGTCGTGGCGGCGTGGGCAATGTATTGGGAATATTTTAATGGGGTTTTTTAAAAATGTTTTTATTTTCTCTGCAGGCGTCTCTTGGAGTTCTTCCGGCCCAGCTCTTTAGCTCGGGATTTTCCCATGCTAACGCCCTAAGAGAGGTGTACAGTGCCTCCCTTAGTGCTGCGCCCCAGACTCAGGGCCCAGCTGCCCAATTTTGATGACTGAGGCGCAAACATTTCCCGGCGCAAACTTTACTGCCCCGCCGCCATTACTGTCCCGAAATCATCAAAGCCAAAAATCCAGCCCTGTCGGCCCATTCTACTCAAATTGACTCAGTTGTATCAAAGCACTTCATGAAGAAGGCCCACAACCAGAATGACTAGATTTGGCCAATAAATATCAACCTTGCCAGCGATGCCCACATACCAAGAATGAATGAAAATATCGCAACCAATTTGCATACAGCAAGGTCCCACAATCAGCAATGAAATAAATGACCAGATAGTCTGTTTTAGTGATGTTGGTTGAGGGATGAATGTTGGCCAGGATATCGTGAGAGCTCTCTCCTGTTCCTACTTGAAATAATGTCATAGGATCTTTTGTATTCATCCAAGCAGGCAAATAGGGCTATAGTTTAACCTTTAATCCAAAAAGCAGCACCTCTGACAGTGAAGCATTACACTAGAACCTCAACCCAGAGTGCTCAAGTCTCTGGGGTGGGGCTTGAACCCATGACCTTATGGGTCAGAGATGAGAGTGCTACCGCTGACCTTATGGGTCAGAGGTGAGAGTGCTGCCACTGACCTTATGGGTCAGAGGTGAGAGTGCTGCCACTGACCTTATGGGTCAGAGGTGAGAGTGCTGCCACTGACCTTATGGGTCAGAGGTGAGAGTGCTGCCACTGACCTTATGGGTCAGAGGTGAGAGTGCTACCACTGAGCCAAGGCTGGAAACTTTCACTTTGTTTAAAACAAGCAGATATCAAACAATGCAAGTATGAGTTAGATCAGCTGCATAATGAGTCATCTTCTGTCATTCAATGCTATCCTGTCCTTATTACTTTTAATTTTAGCTCTGGGAATGTGGGTAATACTGACATGGCTGTATCTATTGCTCATCACTAATTTCCTTGAAAAGGTGGTGGTGGGCCTCCTAGCGATTGTTTGTCAACTGAGTGACTTGCTCGGCACTTATTTCTGGTGAGAGAAGGCAGTGTCTCCTTCAGAGGGCATTCAGAGACAACCACATAGCGTGGGCCAGCAAAAGCTATTTGTCTCTCGATATTTCAATTATTGTAGACACTGACCCCTGGATAAATGAAATTGTGTTTTCATTATTTTTTAAAAATTTATTCTCAGGATGAGAGCATCGCTGGCAAGGCCGGCATTTATTGCCATCCCTAGCTGCCCTTGAGAAGAAGCCTTGAACCGCTGCAGTCCAACAGCAGTTAACCTCTTGTGTACCTCAAGATATTTACCGCAAGGAGATGTTGGGGAGATTTTCAAACTGTGCCCAGGTGTAAGCCCAAACTACTGTCCGTTAGAGAAACCGCTCGAGTTTCACTTTCATCCAAATCAATGAGTGGAAATTACAACTGGGCGGTTTCTATAACGGCAGGCCGACCCACAATCCCGGGTTTAACACCCAGGGGGCAAGTTGAAAATTTACCCCAATAGTGACTTTAAAGAGACAAAACTGGATTGACACCAAATATCTCCTCACCATTCCTGAAGGCTCCTGCTGGAGTACGGATCTGCTGTCATCGGTCACCTTCCAGTACCGGGATGAGGTTGCAGTTCCTCAAATGTTTGCCTGTCTGCAAGTGCTGCAAGCTGGATCTTATACCACAGTCTGATATGTGGAAAGTAACATTCGTGCCACTCAAGTGCCAGGTAATTACCGTCTCCAACAAGCGAGAGTCTAACCACCTCCCCATGACATTCAATAGCATTACCATCCCCGAATCCCCCACCATCAACATCCTGGGGGTCACCATTGACCAGAAACTTAACTGGACTAGTCACATAAATACTGTGGCAACAAGAGCAGGTCAGAGGCTGGGTATTCTGCGGCGAGTGTCTCACCTCCTGACTCCCCAAAGCCTTTCCACCATCTACTAGGCACAAGTCAGGAGTGTGATGGAAGACTCTCCACTTGCCTGGATGAGTGCAGATCCAACAACATGCAAGAAGCTCGACACCATCCAGGACATAGAAAATAGGTGCAGGAGTAGGCCATTCGGCCCTTCAAGCCTGCACTGACAAAGCAGCTTGCTTGATTAGCACTCCATCCACCACCTTAAACATTCACTCTCTCCACCACCTGTGCCTGCAGTGTGTACCATCTACAAGATGCACTGCAGCAACTCATTGAGGCTTTTTCGGCAGCACCTTCCAAACCCGTGACCTCTAACACCTAGAAGGACAAGGGCAGCAGGCGCATGGGAACACCATCACCTGTAAGTTCTCCTCCATGTCACACACTGTCCAGACTTGGAAGTATATCGCCATTCCTTCATTGTCGCTGTGTTGCCGACCTGAGATGTCTCGCTGGGCCGTGCAACTTCGGAGCTACGTTGGAGGAAATGCTGCGGGACCTTTTCGTGCTTGGCATTGGCCACGAGGTCATCCTTCGAAAGCTGCTGGCTGCTGAATCTCTAGACCTGAGCAGGGCCATCACGATCGCCCAGGGATGCATGTCCATGGATGAAAATTCAAAACAGATACCTTCCCAACATCGAAACTCACCAGCAAGTACTGTGCATAAAATAATATCGTCGGCAGACAGAGCTGCACATGGCAGGGCCTACTCGTCCGCGTTCGTACGACCTGTAACTGCTTAAAGTCCGCCATGGGGGGTGAATCAAATCTCGCCTTGTTGGCGTTGTGGGGGCTATCATCCGGCCCATCAATGTCGATTCAAGCAATACATGTGCAAATGCTGTGCAACAATGGTGCACCTTCAACGAATGCGTCCGCAACCGAGCGAGGGTGCTGCGACACACCACGTGGCTGAGGATGATCGATCCAGCGTAGATCAAGTGGCACAGACAACTCAACCCGGGGTACAGCATGAAGAAGTGTATGGGGTACATTCTTTTACTAAAAGTCCTCCGAAAATGCTGGAAGTTAAATTAAATAGGGTTCCAGTATCCATGGAATTGGACACGGGTGCGAGTCAGTCAATAATGAGCCAGAGGGCTTTTGAAAAGCTATGGGACACTAAGGCAAAAAGACCCAAACTGAGCCCTATCAATGAGGCTGCACCAAAGAACTCATACCAGTCATTGGCAGCGTGGCATTAAAGGTATCGTACAATGGAGTTGTGCATGATTTATTGTTGTGGATCATTCCAGGCAATGGCCCAACGCTGTTCGGCAGGAATTGGCTTGAGAAAATTAAATGGAATTGGAACAATATTAAAGCCTTATCATCAGTGAATGACGCTTCGTGTGTTCAAGTGCTGAGCAAGTTTCCCTCGTTGCTCGAACCAGGCATTGGCAACCTCATGGGAGCCAAGGTGCAGATCCACCTATGCCCGGATGCAAGACCTGTCCATCACAAGGCTCGGGCGGTTCTGTCCATGTTGAGGGAGAAGGTCGAGATCGAACTAGACAGACTTCAACGGGAAGGAATCATATCACCACTCGAGTTCAGCGAATGGGCCAGTCCCGGTGTTGAAAACTGATGGCATGGTCAGGATCTGCGGCGACTACAAGGTTACGATCAACCTAGTCTCGATATAGGATCAGTACTCATTACCAAAGCTGACGACCTGTTTGCAACGCTAGCTGGGGGGAAGTCGTTCAGCAAATTGGACCTGACCTTCACTTACATGACACAGGAGCTGGTTGAATCTTCGAAAAAATTGAAGTGCATCAACACGCACAAAGGACTGTTTATATACCACAGATGCCCTTTTGGAATTCACTCGGTGGCAGCCATATTCAAGAGAATCATAGAGAGTTTACTGAAGTCCGTCCCGAGGACTGTCGTGATCCAAGATAACATCCTGGTCACCGGTCGCGATGCCATTGAACACCTGCACAACCTGGAAGAGGTTCTACGTCGTTTGGACAGAGTGGGACTCAGGCTAAAATGCTCTAAGTGTGTTTTCATGGCACCAGAAGTCGAATTCCTGGGGAGAAAGATTGCAGCAGGCAGCATCAGGCCGATGGACTCGAAGTCAGAGGCATCAAGAATGTACCCAGTCACCAGAGTGTGACGGAGCTGCGTTTATTCCTGGGTCTTCTCAACTATTTCGGTAACTTTCTACCTAGTTTGAGCACATTGCTTGAACCCTTGCACATGTTGCTGAGAAAGGGTAACGACTGGGTTTGGGGAAAATCTCAAGACAGAGCCTTTGAGAAGACCAGGAACCTGCTATGTTCCAATAAATTACTGGTACACTATGACCCATGTAAGCGGTTAGTGCTGGCCTGCAACGCCTCATCATATGGGGTCGGTTGTATGCTCCAGCAAGCCAATGTATCAGGCAAACTCCAACCAGTTGCACACACATCCAGAAGTCTGTCTAAGGCTGAAAGAACTTATAGTATGGTAGAGAAAGAGGCTTTAGCATGCGTATATGGGGTTAGCAAAATGCACCAATACCTGTTTGGGCTTCGGTTTGAGCTTGAAATAGACCACAAGCTGCTCATTTCATTGTTTTCTGAGAGCAAAAGTATAAACACCAATGGCTAGTCCCGCATCCAAAGATGGGCACTGACATCCACATGATTATGTCATCCGCCACAGACCAGGCACTGAAAACTGCGCTAATGCGCTTAGGGGGCTACCATTGCCCACAACCGGGGTGGAAATGCCGCAGCCCGCAGACTTGATGCTGGTCATAGATGCCTTCAAGAGCGAGAGGTTACTTGTCACGGCTCGCCAAATTAGGACCGGGACCAGCCAGGATCCTGTACTGTCAAGCGTAAAAAGGTGTGTCCTAAATGTAAATTGGTCTGCCATTCCCAGGGAAATGCAGGATGAAATTAAGCCTTATAGCCGCCGCAAAGATGAATTGTCTATTCAGTTTGATTGTCAGTTATGGGGTAATCGAGTTGTTATGCCAAAAAAAGACAGGGAAACTTTTGTGCGAGATTTACACAGTACCCACCCAGGCATTGTCATGATGAAAGCCAAGTCTCACGTTTGATGACCCGACATTGATTCAGACTTGGAGTCATGTGTGCATTAGTGCAACACTTGCATGCAACTGAGTAATGCACCTGTGGAGGCTCCACTGAGTCTGTGGTCATGGCCATCCAAACCGTGGTCAAGGATCCACATAGACTTCGACGCCCCTTTCTCGGCAAAATATTTTTAGTGGTAGTGGACGCTAACTCCAAATGGATTGTGTTGTGCATCTGTAAAGAATGCACTCCCATGTTCCGCCACCAGGGAGCTCATCCCCTGAAGTCCCAAGGGATCCCAGCATATAAGCCAGCCCCTAAGACCTGTTCCTGACTCTGGAGTGTCTTATTAAAGACTGAGGTCACTGTTACTTTAACCTCCCTGTGTGCAGCCTCATCTGTGTTAGGAACACAATAACTGGCGACGAGTATACGAATCCAACGCAAAGATACAGCAAACTGTGGGCATCCTGGAGAAGTTCTCGGAGGGTGAGGACTGGGAAGCCTATGTCGAATGGCTCGACCAGTACTTTGTAGCTAATGAGCTGGACGGAGAAGGAAGCGCTGCAAAAAGGAGAGCGGTCCTCCTCACGGTCTGCGGGGCACTGACCTACAGCCTCATGAAGAATCTTCTGGCTCCGGTGAAACCCACAGATAAGTCATATGAGGAGCTGTGTACACTGGTTCGGGAGCATCTTAACCCGAGGGAGAGCGTGCTGATGGCGAGGTATTGGCTCTACACGTGCCAGCGATCTGAAGGTCAAGAAGTGGCGAGCTACGTCGCCGAGCTAAGGCGACTTGCAGGACAATGCGAGTTTGATGGCTACCTGGAGCAAATGCTCAGAGAATTTTTTGTACAGGGCATTGGCCATGAGACCATCCTATGAAAACTTTTGACTGTAGAGACACCGACCCTCAGCAAGGCCATTGCGATAGCACTGGCGTTTATGCCCACCAGTCATAACACCAAATAAATCTCTCAGCACACAAGTGCTAGCAATGTTCATAAATTAACTGGAACTGTGTTTGCGAGCAGAAATGTACAGGGCAGAACCCACGAGTCTGCAACTGCCAGCAGGCCTCAGGTGACCCAGATGACTCAGAACCCCCAACAAATGATGAATGCAAGGCAATTCAGACCTTGTTGGCGTTGTGGAGGCTTCCATTCAGCCTATTCATGCCGCTTCAAAGAGTATGTTTGCAAGAGCTGTGGAACAATGTGGCACCTCCAACAAGCTAGCAAATGAGCTGC
The DNA here is from genome assembly GCF_044704955.1 of Pristiophorus japonicus. Lineage (NCBI taxonomy): Eukaryota > Metazoa > Chordata > Chondrichthyes > Pristiophoridae > Pristiophorus > Pristiophorus japonicus. The sequence goes on along the minus strand of NC_091983.1, from coordinate 202,918,859 downwards.
AAGCTCTGCAAAACCTGCTAACCACCATGTGGCAGAGGAAGATCGGTCCATGGTGGATCAAAGCAATTTCGAGCCTCAGAGAGAGGAGGCAGATGTTGAAGTACACGGGGTACACACATTTTCGATGAAATGTCCATCTATAATGCTAAATGTAAAATTGAATGGCTTACCCGTAGCCATGGAACTGAACACTGGCGCTAGCCAATCCATCATGAGTAAAAAGATGTTTGAGAGACTGTGGTGCAACAAGGCATTCAGACCAGCCCTGAGCCCCATCCACACGAAACTGAGAACGTACACCAAAGAGCTTATCACTGTCCTGGGCAGCGCCATGGTCAAGGTCACCTACGAGGGCACGGTGCATGAACTGCCACTCTGAATTGTCCCAGGCGATGGCCCCACACTGCTTGGAAGGAGCTGGCTGGGCAAAATCCGCTAGAACTGGGATGACATGCGAGTGCTATCACATGTCGATGAGGCCTCATGTACCCAGGTTCTTAACAAATTTCCTTCCCTTTTTGAGCCAGGCATTGGAAACTTTTCTGGGGTGAAGGTGCGGATCCACTTGGTCCCAGAGGCACGACCTGTTCACCACAAGCCGCGAGCGGTACCTCACATGATGAGGGAGAGAGTGGAAATTGAGCTGAATAGGCTGCAACGTGAGGGCATCATCTCCCCAGTGGAATTCAGCGAGTGGGCCAGCTCGATTGTTCCAGTACTCAAAAGTGATGGCACGGTCAGGATTTGCGGCAATTATAAAGTAACTAGTAATCGTTTCTCGCTACAGGACCAATACCCGCTATCTAAGGCAGACGACCTATTTGCGATGCTGGCAGGAGGCAAGATGTTCACCAAGCTCGACCTAACTTCGGCCTACATGACGCAGGAGCTGGAGGAGTCTTCGAAGGGCCTCACCTGCATCAACATGCACAAGGGACTGTTCATCTACAACAGATGCCCGTTTGGAATTCGGTTGGCTGCAGCGATCTTCCAGAGAAACATGGAGAGCCTACTCAAGTCGGTAACACGCACGGTGGTTTATCAGGACGACATATTGGTCACGGGTCGGGACAGCGCCGAGCACCTACAAAACCTGGAGGTGGTCCTCCAGCGACTGGATCGCGTAGGGCTGCGGCTGAAGAGGTCGAAATGCGTCTTCATGGCAACAGAAGCGGAGTTTTTGGGGAGAAAGATCGCGGCGGACGGCATTCGGCCTGCAGTCACCAAGACAGAGGCTATCAGGAATGCGCCCAGGATACAGAACATCACGGAGCTGCGGTCGTTCCTGGGACTCCTCAACTATTTTGGTAACTTCCTACCGGGGTTAAGCACCCTTTTAGAGCCCCTACATGTGTTATTGCGCAAAGGTGAGAACTGGGTATGGGAGAAAAAACAAGTAATTCCTTTTGAGAAAGCCAGAAACATTTTATGCTCCAACAAGCTGCTTGTAGTGTATAACCCGTGTAAAAAACTCGTGCTAGCATGTGACGCGTCGTCGTACGGTGTCGGGTGTGTATTACAACAAGCTAACGTTGCGGGGAAGTTGCAACCTGTCGCCTATGCTTCCAGGAGCTTGTCTAAGGCTGAGAGGGCCTACAGCATGATTGAGAAAGAAGCATTAGCGTGTGTGTTCGGAGTAAAGAAAATGCATCAGTACCTGTTTGGCCTCAAATTTGAGCTGGAAACCGATCACAAATCCCTCACATCCCTGTTCGCTGAAAACAAGGGGATAAATACGAATGCCTCAGCCCACATACAAAGGTGGGCACTCGCGCTATCAGCGTATAACTATACCATCCGCCACAGGCCAGGCACCGAGAACTGTGTGGATGCTCTCAGTCGGCTACCGTTGCCCACCACGGGGGTGCAAATGGCGCATCCTGCAAACTTGTTGATGGTGGTGCAACCCACAGACTTGTTGATGGTCATGGAATCGTTTAAAAATGAAAAATCACCTGTCACGGCCCACCAGATTAGGACTTGGACCAGCCAAGATCCTCTGCTGTCCCTGGTCACAAACTGTGTACTGCATGGGAGCTGGGCCAGCATCCCTAGTTGAAATGCAAGAACCAATCCAGCCGTTCCAGCAGTGAAAGGACGAGCTGACAATTCAGGCAGACTGCCTGTTGTGGGATAACCGCCTAGTGCTACCAAAAAAGGGCAGGGAGACGTTCATCTCGGATCTCCATAGCACACACTAGGATGTAGTAATGATGAAAGCGATAGCCAGATCCCACGTGTGGTGGCCCGGTATCGACTCTGACTTCGAGTCCTGTGTACGGCAATGCAGTGTGTGTGCTTAGTTGAGCAAAGCACCCAGAGAGGCACCACGAAGTTTGTGGTCCTGGCCCTCCAGACCATGGTCGAGGATCCATGTCGACTATGCGGGCCCGTTTCTCGGTAAAATGTTCCTGGTGGTGGTGGATGCTTTTTCAAAATGGATTGAATGTGAAATAATGTCGGGAAGCACCGCCACCGCCACCGTTGAAAGCCTGAGGGCCATGTTTGCCACCCACGGCCTGCCTGACATACTGGTCGGTGACAACGGGCCATGTTTCACCAGTACTGAATTTAAAGAATTCATGACCCGCAATGGGATCAAACATGTCACCTCGGCTCCGTTTAAACCAGCCTCCCATGGGCAGGCAGAGCGAGCAGTACAAACCATCAAACAGAGCCTTAAACGAGTCACAGAAGGCTCACTCCAAACCCGCCTGTCCTGAGTACTGCTCAGCTATTGCACGAGACCCCACTGGCGCACAGGGGTGCTCCGGGCTGAGCTACTCATGAAAAGGACTCTTAAAACCAGACTCTCTCTGGTTCACCCCAACCTGCATGATCAGGTAGAGAGCAGGCGGCAGCAACAAAATGTAAACGATGGTCACGCCACTGTCTCACGGGAAATTGATCTGAATGACCCTATATATGTGCTAAACTATGGACATGGTCCCAAGTGGATTGCGGGCACGGTGATAGCTAAAGAAGGGAATAGGGTGTTTGTAGTCAAACTAGACAATGGACAAATTTGCAGAAAGCACCTGGACCAAACGAGGCTGCGGTTCACAGACTGCCCTGAACAACCCACAGCAGGCACCATCTTTTTCGAGCCCACAACACACACCCAAAGGATCAACGACACCACCCCGGACCAGGAAATCGAACCCATCACGCCCAACAGCCCAGCAAGGCCAGGCTCACCCAGCAGCCCTGCAGGGCCAACAACACGCTAGCCCAGCGAGGGCACAGCCAACACACCAGAACAGACATTTGTGCCGAGGCGGTCCACCAGGGAAAGAAAGGCTCCCGACCGCCTCACCTTGTAAATAGTTTTCACTTTGACTTTGGCGGGGGGAGTGATGTTGTGTATCTGTAAAGTATGCACTCCCATGTACCGCCACCAGGGAGCTCATCCCCTGAAATCCCAAGGGATCCCAGCATCCCTTGGGAGCACTGTATATAAGCCGGCCCCTAATGCCTGTTCCTCACTCTGGAGTGTCTTATTAAAGACTGAGGTCACTGTTACTTTAACCTCCCTGTGTGCAGTCTCATCTGTGTTAGGAACACAATAGATTGAATGTGTAATCATGTCATCCAGCACGTCCAAAGCCACTATTGAAAGCCTCCGGGCCATGCTCGCCACCCATGGCCTGCCCAACGTCCTTGTCAGCGACAACGGACTGTGTTTCACCAGTTCGGAGTTCCAGGAGTTTATGACCCGTAATGGCATCAAGCATGTCAGGTCTGCCCCTTTCAAACCCGGGTCTAATGGTCAAGTGGAGCGGGCTGTCCAAACCATTAAGCAGAGCCTAAAATGCGTGACTCACTTCTCCCTATAGACCCGCTTGGCCCGCATTCTGCTCAGTTACCGGACGAGACTCCACTCACTCACCGGGGTCCCTTGGGATTTGATTCATAGCGAGGGGATTTGAGTACAGGGGCAGGGAGGTATTGCTACAGTTGTACAGGGCCTTGGTGAGGCCACACCTGGAGTATTGTGTACAGTTTTGGTCTCCTAACTTGAGGAAGGACATTCTTGCTATTGAGGGAGTGCAGCGAAGGTTCACCAGATTGATTCCCGGGATGGCGGGACTGACATATCAAGAAAGACTGGATCAACTGGGCTTGTATTCACTGGAGTTCAGAAGAATGAGAGGGGATCTCATAGAAACGTTTAAAATTCTGACGGGTTTCGACAGGTTAGATGCAGGAAGAATGTTCCCAATGTTGGGGATGCCTAGAACCAGTGGTCACAGTCTAAGGATAAGGGGTAAGCCATTTAGGACTGAGATGAGGAGAAACTTCTTCACCCAGAGAGTGGTGAACCTGTGGAATTCTCTACCACAGAAAGTTGTTGAGGCCAATTCACTAAATATATTCAAAAAGGAGTTAGATGAAGTCCTTATTACTAGGGGGATCAAGGGGTATGGCGAGAAAGCAGGAATGGGGTACTGAGGTTGCATGTTCAGCCATGAACTCATTGAATGGCGGTGCAGGCTCGAAGGGCCGAATGGCCTATTCCTGCACCTATTTTCTATGTTTCTATGTTTCTGCCGAGCTGTTCATGAAGAGAGGCCTCAAAACCAGGCTCTCCCTTGTACACCCAGATCTCAATGATCATGTCGAAACCAGAAAGCAACGGCAGCAATGGTACCACGATCGCTCGGCCGTATCACGTGACATTGCTGTTCATGGCCCTGTGTTTGTCCTGATTTATGGTCATGGTCCAAAGTGGGTTGCTGGCACGGTTTTGGCCAAGGAGGGGAACAGGGTGTTTGTAGTCAAACTGTTAAATGGCCAAACGTGCAAGAGGCACATCGACCAAACCAAACTGTGACAACCCAGAACAAATTGAAGATGACATCATCATCGACCAACCAACACACATCCAACCATCAGTTGACTCTTGTGTCATTCACGAAGATGAACCTACCATCCCCGACAGTCCTGTCAGACCGACTCCTCCGCCATGCAGCAATGGTCCTACTAACTCACCCAAGCTTGGGTTCAAACTGAGAAGATCAACCAGGGAGCGTAAGGCCATGGACCGTCTCAACTTGTAAATACAACCTGTACCAAGGACTTTGGGGGAATGATGTTATGTATGTTAACTGGGTTTTACCTGCCATCGGAGGGCACGACTGTCGGAGTCCTAATGGTCACTGGCAGACACGTGCAAGCCGGGTATATAATGTTGGCAGCCATGTTGAATCCTCACTTTGAGAATGAATAAACTGGAGTAAGGTCATGCCTGAACTAGCTCACTTTACTTAGCCTTGTGGAGTTATTTGATACTTAATAGGTGCAATACAATATGGGTTGTTGTTGTCTCAGTTTGGAATAGTAAAAGGGGATGGAGAGTGAGCTGTAGAAATGGGTTTAGACTTGATGGCTTATGTGAGGAGAAACGTGGCCCAAACTCGAAGGGGCAAAGGCCTCCTGTAACAGGCCGAGGGCCTTTCACTAAATGAACCATCAGCAGAATTGTTCGCACACTTGAGGAATGGACCTGCTTTGCTTCTCTTCCTTTCTTCTAATAGTTAATTTGCTTTCTTTAAGAACCTCGGGGGCCTTGTTCTCTACGTCGCTCCTCGTGTCTCAGCTCACTTAAAGGGACCACGTCGAAAACAGGTGGAGGCAGCACTTGGAACAAATAGCTTTGATGACATTCCCGGTTTCATTGTTAAAGTGCCCAAATTGCTGCAGGGTGTCTATTTACACCACTGTGTCAGTCAAGGAGATAGAGGTGGGATGCGACTTACGGTGGGACTTACAGCAAACAACTGTATTTTACAACAAACAGATTCATGTGAAAAGGAGACTCTCAAACTGCAGCAAGCAGAACTCATGACCCAAACTACAGCAATGTCTCCATATACAAGTAGGGGAATTTCTCCAGCAAGGAGAGTGGAGGATCGTTGCATAATACAAATTATGTGTGTAAAATGAAATCCAGTCCCTTACAGCAGTGTGTTCTCCAGGCATGATTGACGGGGTGGGGGGGGAGGTGGGGGCAGGGGGATTACTCAATCATGGCCGGGAACAGTGGTGTCACTATATGCTGCCAAATTGCTGCTCTTGTAAGGGTGGAAATGTGACAGGGAAAGTGGCACAGAAATACGCAAGTGGCCCATTACGAACGATGAAAGTGAGAGAGGAGGCAGAGCAAAATCACACGCAAAATAAATGTTTCAGTGAAAGGATCAAAGCATATTCTGATTAAAAACAGCTGTTAAAGCTTCCCTTCAGACCGTCGAGAAAAGATTATAACATTTGCATATGTTAATTTGAGGTGTCTACTGTATAAGGTCCACGTCACTGAGCCATACATTTGAGTCCCTCAAATCGCTGGAGAAATATCACCAATGATGTCTCTGCTAGATCTTGCAAATTCCCTGGGAGGACAGATGCACCAACGTTAGTGTCCTCGATCAGGCCAACCTCCCCAGCATCGAAGCACTGACCACACTCGACCAGCTCCGCTGGGTGGGCCGCATCGTCCACATGCCTGACACGAGATTCCCAAAGCAAGCACTCTACTCGGAACTCCTTCATGGCAAGTGAGCCCCAGGTGGGCAGAGGAAATATTTCAAGGACACCCTCAAAGCATCCCAGATAAAGTGCAACATCCCCACCAACACCTGGGAGTCCCTGGCCAAAGACTGCCCTAAGTAGAGGAAGAACATCCAGGAGGGTGCTGAGCACCTCGAGTCTTGTCGCCGAGAGCATACAGAAACCAGGCGCAGGCAGTGGAAGGAGCGTAGGCCAAACCAGTCCCACCCACCCTTTCCTTCAACCACTGTCTGTCCCACCTGTGACAGAGACTGTAATTCCTGTATTGGACTGTTCAGTCACCTATGAACTCAATTTTAGAGTGGAAGCAAGCCTTCCTCGATTTCGAGGGACTGCCTATGATGATATGTTAATGTAGCCATCTGAGAATAAAGATATGGTCGGGTCTTGCTTTCAGCTACTTGCGAACTCTCGCCGTTTTGTGAACTATTTGGTGGTGTTGCTTTATTTGGCTCTCTCCGTTCCCTTGAACTATGGTCTAAAATATGTCTGCAACCTGTGCTCCTACTGTGGAGTTTTATCCGTTGGGAGTGCATAACGGGAACTTAGTCCAAGAGGCTGGAAAATCCTACGAGGTCTGCTGGTCTCCACGCCACAATTCCCCAATATGTTTTCCCAGTGGGCAAAGCTCATAGAATCATACTGCACAGAAGGAGGACATTCGACCCATCGTGCCCTGTGTCTTCTCTTTCAAAGAGCTGATTGGTCCCTCTCCCCCTGCTCTTTCCCCGTAATCCAGCAAATGCCATGTTTGAGCCCACAGCTTTATGACGCAGAGGCAAAAGTGACACCAACTGAGTCAACCCAGCAGTCTGCTAACCCAACACAACAACAGGGCTCGCTATCCACAGTCTTTTTGCTGGCTTACTTATTGTCGAGAAAAACCATAAATAGGCAGGAAACCTGATGAAAACATTATCGGTGAATCATAGGGGAACAATATTGTAAAACACTTACATGGCCTTTGTGAAGAGGAAGAAGAGGGCACAATCAAAAATATCAGTATTGTGAGAGCAATTTTCTTTCCTTTTGTCATCGGGGTTTGACAAATGCACTTCACATTCATTTTTAGAAATGAGCCTGCAAAATTCACGAGAGCCAGCGTTTAGTATTATCTGAACTAACAAGTAGGCACAGACCCCTGCTGTCTCATGGGGGTTGGTATAATTTTCCTCTGCATTCTAAGGGGGAATGTTTAAGTGCTGCCAGAATTGTTTTTACATGAAAGTGATTATCTGTGTATTTTTTTTCCTTTCAGCTAATAGATTTAATCACATCTCTCAGCTTCTGAAACCCTTCGACTGCCAGTAGCTGCAAGGAAATTCAGGTTCTCTGTTGCAGCCATATAAAAAGAAAATCTGCTCATGTGCCTCGTTGCAAACACATTCCCTATAATTATTGTTATTGTCACCCGATCACGAGGTTGTAGGTTAAAGCACACTGCCACGCCCCACCCCCTCCAGTACCCCGCTTCATACCACCATTCCTCCCACATAGTGTAGGTTGACATTCCAGTGTATGCTGAGGGAGAGTGCTGCATTCTGGGAACATCTTGTCTTCTGTTGGGAATGGTAGCACAGCAGTTATGTCACTGGGCTAATAATCCCGAGGCCTGAACTAATGATCCATTGATGTGAGTTCAAATCCAACCACGGCAGCCAATGTCGCAGACTCCCCCTTCTTGCGCTGCAGAACTAGCTGCTAATCTTGCCACATACACACTTCTGCTGCTTCTCTCTGGTCATGGGGAAGGAAATTGTTGTGTATGCAATAACTGTTAGACTGAGTACTGTTTAACTCCAAGAGATATGACCTTGGCTCTGCTTTATTAAGGCCCAAAGTGACTAATATACAAAATGGCTGGCCTTTTATACTTGGGCTGCACACACGTGCATGCAGCCCAATGGCCTCCAGCAGTGACACCATCTAGTGGCTAATGATCCCAAAAGTGCATACATGACAATACCCCGCCTCTGAGATATTAACACAGTCTTTTACAAATTGTGACGGTCCGGTGTTTTACGCTCCCGGGTTGACCATCTCAGTTCAACTCCAGCCTTGGGTGAGTGTTCAGAGTCTGTTGTGAATGGTGGCTGGGTGGCTGACCTGGTGGGAGTGGCAATGGCCATGTCAGAGATTGAAAGTCCATTTTCATTGAACATGTCAGTGATTGAAAGTCCCGATTCACTGATGACCACTGAGTCCTCTGATGACTGGGGGTAGGTTGGTTGATCGTTGATTGTCTCTTCCTCCGACTGTTCCCGGTTCGTCTGTGTGCCGCAGCTTTGTCTGATCCATATGGTTCCTGCATATTTGCCCATTTTTGAGCTTGGCAATAAATACTCTGTTGCCCTCCTTAGCCATGACAGTACCAGCGATCCACTTGGGACCCAGACCATAATTCAAAACATATACAGGATCATTTACAGATATATCGCGTGACACAGTTGCGTGATCGTGATACTCTTGCTGACTTTGTCTTTATATTCAACATGATTATTCAAGTCAGAGTGTACAAGAGATAGCTTGGTCTTAAGACCTCTCTTCATCATTAGTTCAGAAGGTGAGACCCCGGTAAGCGTGTGTGATCTTGTCCTGTAACTAAGCAGTGACCCTTGGGTTACTCACTTCATACTCTGCTTTATGATTTGGACAGCACGTTCTGCTTGCCCATTGGATGCAGGTTTAAATGGTGCTGACCTTACATGTTTGATACCATTGAGTTTCATGAACTCTTGAAACTCCTGACTGGTGAAGCACGATCCATTATCACTAACAACGATGTCAGGCAGACCATGTGTCACGAACATGACACTGAGATTCTCAATGGTAGCTGTGGATGCGCTGGATGACACACTATCCACTTCGAATATGCATCCACCACAACTAAAAACATCTTCCCCAGGAAGGGACCTGCAAAGTCTATGTGGATCCTGGACCATGGCTTGGACGGCCAAGTCCACAGACTCAGTGGCGATTTCACTGGTGCTTTGCTGAGCTGCATGCAAATGTTGCATTGATGCACACATGATTCCAGCTCATAGTCAATTCCCGGCCACCATACATGAGACCTGGTGATGGTTTTCATCATTACAATGCTGAGATGTGTGCTATGTAGCTCACGTACAAATTTCTCTCTCCTTTTCTTGGGCATAATAACATGATTACCACACAGTATACAATCCAACTGAATCGACAGTTCGTCTTTGCGACGAATGTAAGGTTTGGTCTCCTCGCACATTTGTTTGGGTTTGGCAGACCAATCACCTTTGAGGATGCAACTCTTCATCACCGATAAAATCGGGTCCTAGCTGGTCCAGGTCTTAACTTGTTGAGTCGTGACAGGGGTTTCTTCACTCTCAAAAGGATCCATAACGAACAATAGTTGGTTGTGGCGTTTCCACCTCCGGTGTGGGCAACGGCAGATGGCTCAAAGCATCGGCACAATTCTCGGTGCCAGGTCTATGGCGAATGACATAACCATAAGTGGATAATGTCAGCGCCCACCTCTGGATGCGTGATGAAGCATTGGTATTGATACCTTTGTTTTCAGAGAACAGTGAAATGAGCGGCTTGTGATCTGTCTCCAGTTCAAACCGAAGACCAAACAGATACTGACACATCTTTTTAACCCCATACACACAACTAGTGCCTCTTTCTCTACCATGCTGTAGGCTTTTTCTGCTTTAGACAAACTTTTTGAAGCATATGCGACTGGTTGAAGTTTACCCGACTCATTACCTTGTTGGAATACGCAACCAATTCCATATGACGAAGCATCACAGGCCAATACTAAACATTTACATGGGTCATAATGTACCAGCAGTTTGTTAGAGCAAAGCAGATTAGTGGCTTTCTGAAAAGCTCTGTCCTGAGATGCATCCCACACCCAATTGTCGCCTTTTCTTAGCAGCATGTGCACTGGTTCTAATAAGGTGCTCAATTTAGGTAGGAAGTTACCGAAGTAGTTGAATAGACCCAGGAATGAATGCAGCTCCGTCACATTCTGTGGCTTGGGTGCATCCTTGATGGCCTTGGTTTTCACGTCCATGGGCCTGATGCCGTCAGCAGCAATTTTCCTCCCCAGGAATTCGACCTCTGGTGCCATGAAGACGCACTTCGAGCGTTTCAGTCTGAGTCCCACTTTGTCCAGACCATGTTGAACCTCTTCCAGGTTATTCAGATGTTCCTCGTAGTCATGACCTGTGATCAGGATGTGAACGGTTCTGGGAACGGACTTCAGTAGACTCTCCATGTTCCTCTGAAATATTACTGCAGCCAAGCGAATTCCAAAAGGGCACCTGTGATAAATAAACAGTCCTTTATGTGTTAATGCACATAAGTCTCTTCGACATCTCGACCAGCTCCTGTGTCATGTAGACCCACGTCAAGTCCAGTTTGGTGAACGACATCCCCCCGGCTAGTGTTGCAAACAAGTCATCAGCCTCCGGTAACAGGTACTGATCCTGTTTCGAGACCTGTTGATTGTAGCCTTGTAGTCTCCACAGATTCTGACTATGCCATCACTTTTCAGTATAGGAACAATGGGGCTGGCCCATTCATTAAATGGAACTGTTGCTATGATCCCTTCACGCTGGAATCTGTCCAGTTCAATTTCGACCTTCTCCCTCATCATATATGGAACTGCCCGAGCTTTACATTGTACATTAATGATTTAGACGAGGGGATTAAATGTAGTATCTCCAAATTTGTGGATGACACTAAGTTGGGTGGCAGTGTGAGCTGCGAGGAGGATGCTATGAGGCTGCAGAGTGACTTGGATAGGTTAGGTGAGTGGGCAAATGCATGGCAGATGAAGTATAATGTGGATAAATGTGAGGTTATCCACTTTGGTGGTAAAAACAGAGAGACAGACTATTATCTGAATGGTGACAGATTAGGAAAAGGGGAGGTACAACGAGACCTGGGTGTCATGGTACATCAGTCATTGAAGGTTGGCATGTAGGTACAGCAGGCGGTTAAGAAAGCAAATGGCATGTTGGCCTTCATAGCGAGGGGATTTGAGTACAGGGGCAGGGAGGTGTTGCTGCAGTTGTACAGGGCCTTGATGAGGCCACACCTGGAGTATTGTGTACAGTTTTGGTCTCCTAACTTGAGGAAGGACATTCTTGCTATTGAGGGAGTGCAGTGAAGATTCACCAGACTGATTCCCGGGATGGTGGGACTGACCTATCAAGAAAGACTGGATCAACTGGGCTTGTATTCACTGGAGTTCAGAAGAATGAGAGGGGACCTCATAGAAACGTTTCAAATTCTGACGGGTTTAGACAGGTTAGATGCAGGAAGAGTGTTCCCAATGTTGGGGAAGTCCAGAACGAGGGGTCACAGTCTAAGGATAAGGGGTAAGCCATTTAGGACCGAGATGAGGAGAAACTTCTTCACCCAGAGAGTGGTGAACCTGTGGAATTCTCTACCACAGGAAGTAGTTGAGGCCAATTCACTAAATATATTCAAAAGGGAGTTAGATGAAGTCCTTACTACTCGGGGGATCAAGGGGTATGGCGAGAAAGGGGGTACTGAAGTTGCATGTTCAGCCATGAACTCATTGAATGGCGGTGCAGGCTAGAAGGGCTGAATGGCCTACTCCTGCACCTATTTTCTATGTTTCTATGTTTCTATGTTTATGATGGACGGGTCTTGCATCCGAGTCCACGTGGATCTGCACCTTGGCTCCCGTGAAGTTGCCGATGCCTGGTTCGAATAGCGAGGTGAAATTGCTCAGTACTTGGGCACATGTATCTTTCTCCAACAACAACGTTCGAATGGCATCCGATTTTTTCAAGCCAGTTCCTGCCGAACAGCATTGGGCCATTGCCTGGGACAATCCATAGTGGTAACTCGTGAACCGCATCATCATACGACACTTTAATGTGGCAATGCCAATCACCGTTATGAGTTCCTTGGTGTACATGTGCAACTAGGCATTGATTGGACTCAGCCTAGGCCTCACAGCCTTGGTATCCCACAGCTTGCTGAATGTCCTCTGGCTCATTATTGACTGACTCGCCCCCACGTCCAGTTCCATCGATACCGGCATCCCATTAAATTTCACTTTGATCATTGTCAGTTTGCTCTTAGTTCGGAACGAGTACAGTCCATGCACTTCCTCCTCTGGTATCTCAGATTGCGTATCCGGATCCGCGCTAGTCTGACCATCATCCTTCACGTGGTATGTCGCAGCACGCTTGCTCATCTGCGGACACTTGCGCTGGAAATGCTTCACTCTCAGACAGCCTTTGCAACTATATTGCTTAAATCGGCACTGCTGGTGCCGGTGATTTCCCTCACAACGCTAACACGGAGAAATCGGATGCATTCTCGCTGGCGGACTTTGGGTAGCCACAGGTTTCACGTACACAGTCGGGTGGGCCCTGCCATGGGCCGCTCTGCCGAACGCCGAATCAATCATATTTACAGTACTTGCCGAGTTTAAATTTTTCACTATTATCTGCTTTAGACATCGATCCGTCATCATGCATGACATAAGAACATAAGAACATAAGAATTAGGAACAGGAGTAGGCCATCTAGCCCCTCGAGCCTGCTCCGCCATTCAACAAGATCATGGCTGATCTGGCTGTGGACTCAGCTCCTCTTACCCGCCCGCTCCCCGTAACCCTTAATTTCCTTATTGGTTAAAAATCTATCTATCTGTGACTTGAATACATTCAATGAGCTAGCCTCAACTGCTTCCACAGATTCACAACCCTCTGGGAGAAGAAATTCCTTCTCAACTCAGTTTTAAATTGGCTCCCCCGTATTTTGAGGCTGTGCCCCCTAGTTCTAGTCTCCCCGACCAGTGGAAACAAACTCTCTGCCTCTATCTTGTCTATCCCTTTCATTATTTTAAATGTTTCTATAAGATCACCCCTCATCCTTCTGAACTCCAATGAGTAAAGACCCAGTCTACTCAATCTATCATCTCCGGAATCAGCCTAGTGAATCGTCTCTGTACCCCCTCCAAAGCTAGTATATCCTTCCTTAAGTAAGGTGACCAAAACTGCACGCAGTACTCCAGGTGCGGCCTCACCAATACCCTATACAGTTGCAGAAGGACCTCCCTGCTTTTGTACTCCATCCCTCTCGCAATGAAGGCCAACATTCCATTCGCCTTCCTGATTACCTGCTGCACCTGCAAACTAACTTTTTGGGATTCATGCACAAGGACCCCCAGGTCCCTCTGCACTGCAGCATGTTGTAATTTCTCCCCATTCAAATTATATTCCCTTTTACTGTTTTTTTTCCCAAGGTGGATGACCTCACATTTTCCGACATTGTATTCCATCTGCCAAACCTTAGCCCATTCGCTTAACCTATCTAAATCTCTTTGCAGCCTCTCTTGTCCTCTACACAACCACTAATCTTTGTGTCATCTGCAAATTTTGTTACACTACACTCTGTCCCCTCTTCCAGGTCATCTATGTATATTGTAAACAGTTGTGGTCCCAGCACCGATCCCTGTGGCACACCACTAACCACTGATTTCCAACCCGAAAAGGACCCATTTATTCCGACTCTCTGCTTTCTGTTAGCCAGCCAATTCTCTATCCATGCTAATACATTTCCTCTGACTCCGCGTACCTTTATCTTCTGCAGTAACCTTTTGTGTGGCACCTTATCGAATGCCTTTTGAAAATCTAAATACACAAAATCCATCGGTACACCTTTATCCACCATGCTCGTTATATCCTCAAAGAATTCCAGTAAATTAGTTAAACATGATTTCCCCTTCATGAATCCATGCTGCATCTGCTTGATTGCACTATTCCTATCTAGATGTCCCGCTATTTCTTCCGTAATGATAGTTTCAAGCATTTTCCCCACTACAGATGTTAAACTAACCGGCCTATAGTTACCTGCCTTTTGTCTGCCCCCTTTTTTAAACAGAGGCGTTACATTAGCTGTTTTCCAATCCGCTGGTACCTCCCCAGAGTCCAGAAAATTTTGGTAGATTATAACGAATGCATCTGTTATAACTTCCGCCATCTCTTTTAATACCCTGGGATGCATTTCATCAGGACCAGGGGACTTGTCTACCTTGAGTCCAATTCTTGTCCAGCACTACCCCGCTAGTGATAGTGATTGTCTCAAGGTCCTCCCTTCCCACATTCCTGTGACCAGCAATTTTTGGCATGGTTTTTGTGTCTTCCACTGTGAAGACCAAAGCAAAATAATTGTTTAAGGTCTCAGCCATTTCCACATTTCCCATTATTAAATCCCCCTTCTCATCTTCTAAGGGACCAACATTTACTTTAGTCACTCTTTTCCGTTTTATATATCTGTAAAAGCTTTTACTATCCGTTTTTATGTTTGGTGCAAGTTTACCTTCGTAATCTATCTTTCCTTTCTTTATTGCTTTGTTAGTCATTCTTTGCTGTCGTTTAAAATTTTCCCAATCTTCTATTTTCTCACTAACCTTGGCCACCTTATACGCATTGGTTTTTAATTTGATACTTTCCTTTATGAGCGATCATGATGGCCCTGTTCAAATCCAACATTGCCACCGCTAGTAGTTTACACAGGATCACCTCGTGGTTGATGCCGATTACAAAGAAGACCTGCAGCATGTCTGCCAACACAGCCCCGAACTTACACGGTCCCACTAGATGTCTCAGGTCGGCAATGAATTCTGCCACATTCTGGCCCTCTGAGCGAACGTGCGTGTAAAATCTGTATCTCGAGATGATGATGCCATCGTCTGGCTTAAGGTGATCCTGTACCAGTGTACACAATTCTTCATACGTCTTCTCTGTTGGACTCACAGGCAGGAGTAGATTCTTTATCAGACCATAAATTTTTGGACCGCAAACCGTGAGGAACACCAACCGGCGCCGATCTGCGTCACCAAACTCCTCCATTTTGTTGGCCACGAAGAACTGGCTTAAATGGCTCACAAAGTCTGCCCAATCTTCTCCTTCCACAAATCGCTCCAACACTCCAATTGTGCTCATTTTTGCATGTAAAGGTTCTTGTTGCCTCGTCGCCAAATATAGTGTATGCAATAACTGTTAGACTGAGTACTGTTTAACTCCAAGAGGTATGACCTTGGCTCTGCTTTATTAAGGCCCAAAGTGACTAACATACAAAATGGCTGGCCTTTTATACTTGGGCTGCACACACGTGCATGCAGCCCAATGGCCTCCAGCAATGACGCCATCTAGTGGCTAGTGATCCCAAAAGTGCATACATGACAGAAATGTAGTTCCTTCTCCTTCTGTACAGACCATCTGTGGCCTTGCGGATGTAGCAATGCACGGCGAACTGCGATATAAAAACATAAGAATTAGGAGCAGAAGTAGGCCATTTGGCCCCTCGAGCCTGCTCCACCATTCAATAAGATCATGGCTAATCTGATCATGGACTTAGCTCGACTCCTCATAACCCTTTACTCCCTTGTTGCTCAAAAATCTGTCCATCTCCATCTTAAATAAATTCAATGTTCTCTTGGGCAGAGAAGTCCACAGATTTACAACCCTCTGAGAGAAGAAATTCCTCCTCATCTCAGTTTTAAATGGCCGACCCCTTATTCTGAGCCTATGTCCTCTAGTTAGATATGTCCCTAGTTGCACACTGGAGGGATCCGCTGGCATAGAAATTGAGGGTGACAGTGACCTTGACTGGCACTGAGAGAGGGGTGGTCACCCTGGTCAGAGATGGGGGGGGGGGGTCTGGTTGTAGGAGGTAGCAGAGCTCTGTGGCCACATCCTTGGTAAAGCGGAACCTTTTAAAACACTGTTCCTCGGTGAAATTGATTTAGGAGAAGTGCTCCCGGAATACTCTGGGAGGGTGAGGCCTCCTGTTGAGAGCCCTGTTGGCCCGCCTCCCTCTGGTCACATTTTGCAATCTTTCTCTCTTCCTCCTCTGCCTCCGACTTTGATGCCGGAGAGCAAGGTCCAGTGCCATTACAGCTCCAATTAATATATGGAATTATGAAAACCGGAATTGTCCGAAAACCAGACAATTTTGAGCTGGCCAAGATCGCATCATTGGGCTACGAGGGACAAGGAAACCAATAAAAACGCAGCACCAGGGGCCCGCGGGCGGCGAGAATCGGCGGGTGGCGAGAAGCAGAGGAATCGGGGGGGCAATGAGGAGCGCAGGGAGTCGGGGGCGGTGAGGAGCGGAGGAATCGGGGGAATCAGGGGCAGTGAGGAACGGAAGGAATCGGGGGCAGTGAGGAGCGGAGGGAATCGGGGGGCGGTGAGGAACGGAGGGAATCCGGGGCAATGAGGAGCGGAGGAATCGGGGGGAATCAGGGGGCAGTGAGGAGCGGAGGGAATCGGGGGAATCAGGGGCGGTGAGGAACGGAGGGAATCGGGGGCAATGAGGAGCGGAGGGAATCGGGGGGCAGTGAGGAGCGGAGGGAATCGGGGGAATCAGGAGCGGTGAGGAACGGAGGGAATCGGGGGCAGTGAGGAGCGGAGGGAATCGGGGGGCAGTGAGGAGCGGAGGGAATCGGGGGAATCAGGGGCGGTGAGGAACGGAGGGAATCGGGGGCAATGAGGAGCGGAGGGAATCGGGGGGCAGTGAGGAGCGGAGGGAATCGGGGGAATCAGGAGCGGTGAGGAACGGAGGGAATCGGGGGCAGTGAGGAGCGGAGGGAATCGGGGGGCAGTGAGGAGCGGAGGGAATCGGGGGCAGTGAGGAGCGGAGGGAATCGGGGGGCAGTGAGGAGCGGAGGGAATCGGGGGGCGGTGAGGAGCGGAGGGAATCGGGGGGCAGTGAGGAGCGGAGGGAATCGGGGGGCAGTGAGGAGCGGAGGGAATCGGGGGGCGGTGAGGAGCGGAGGGAATGGGGGGCGGTGAGGAAAGGAGGGAATCGGGGGAATTGGGAGCGGTGAGGAGCGGAGGGAATCGGGGGCAGTGAGGAGCGGAGGGAATCGGGGGGCAGTGAGGAGTGGAGGGAATCGGGGGCAGTGAGGAGTGGAGGGAATCGGGGGCAGTGAGGAGTGGAGGGAATCGGGGGCAGTGAGGAGTGGAGGGAATCGGGGGCAGTGAGGAGTGGAGGGAATCGGGGGCAGTGAGGAGTGGAGGGAATCGGGGGCAGTGAGGAGCGGAGGGAATCGGGGGGGCAGTGAGGAGTGGAGGGAATCGGGGGGCAGTGAGGAGTGGAGGGAATCGGGGGCAGTGAGGAGTGGAGGGAATCGGGGGCAGTGAGGAGCGGAGGGAATCGGGGGCAGTGAGGAGTGGAGGGAATCGGGGGCAGTGAGGAGTGGAGGGAATCGGGGGCAGTGAGGAGTGGAGGGAATCGGGGGAATTGGGAGCGGTGAGGAGCGGAGGGAATCGGGGGGCAGTGAGGAGCGGAGGGAATCGGGGGGCGGTGAGGAGTGGAGGGAATCGGGGGGCAGTGAGGAGTGGAGGGAATCGGGGGGCAGTGAGGAGCGGAGGGAATCGGGGGGCGGTGAGGAGCGGAGGGAATCGGGGGGCAGTGAGGAGTGGAGGGAATCGGGGGCAGTGAGGAGTGGAGGGAATCGGGGGGCAGTGAGGAGCGGAGGGAATCGGGGGGCGGTGAGGAGCGGAGGGAATCGGGGGCAGTGAGGAGTGGAGGGAATCGGGGGGCAGTGAGGAGCGGAGGGAATCGGGGGGCAGTGAGGAGCGGAGGGAATCGGGGGGCAGTGAGGAGCGGAGGGAATCGGGGGCAGTGAGGAGTGGAGGGAATCGGGGGCAGTGAGGAGTGGAGGGAATCGGGGGCAGTGAGGAGTGGAGGGAATCGGGGGCAGTGAGGAGCGGAGGGAATCGGGGGCAGTGAGGAGCGGAGGGAATCGGCGGGCGGTGAGGAGCGGAGGGAATCGGGGGGCAGTGAGGAGCGGAGGGAATCGGGGGGCAGTGAGGAGTGGAGGGAATCGGGGGGCAGTGAGGAGCGGAGGGAATCGGGGGGCGGTGAGGAGCGGAGGGAATCGGGGGGCGGTGAGGAGCGGAGGGAATCGGCGGGCAGTGAGGAGCGGAGGGAATCGGCGGGCGGTGAGGAGCGGAGGGAATCGGCGGGCGGTGAGGAGCGGAGGGAATCGGCGGGCAGTGAGGAGCCGCAACAGCGAGGTCCGAAATCCGGCAAAAGCCGAAAACCGGCACGGACTGGGTCCTGAGGATGCGGGATTTCAGACGCTGCACCTGGATATATTAATGACTTGGACATGGGTGTGCAGGGCACAATTTCAAAATTTGCAGTAGACACAAAACATGAACAGTGAGGAGGATAGGGATAGGCTTCAAGAGGACATCGACAGGCTGGTGAGATGGGCAGACAAGTGACAGATGAAATTTTACACAGATAAGTGCCAGTTGATACATTTTGGTGGGAAGAATGAGGAGAGGACATATAAACAAAAGGGTACAATTCTAAAGCAGGTGCATGAAAAGTGAGACCTGGGTTCGTATATGTGCACATATTGTTGAAGGTGGCAGGGCTGGTTGAGAAAGCAGTTCAAAAAGCATGTGGGATCCTGGGCTTCATAAATGGAGAAATAGGGGCCGAAATGACATAGCGCCCCGTTCGGGGGCGGTAACAGCCGCGAGGCAGAAGTTCCTGCGCCAGGCATGGAAGTCCCGCCCCCGCGACCTATATTCGGTTACCGCCCCCGCGAGCAAGTGGAGCGCAAAATATCGTGCTTCACTTGCTCTGTGAGGTGCGAGCGGGGCGTGATCGGGCTCCATGGTCGGTGCAGCGCTACTCGCTGGGACGTGTAGTGCTGTCACATAGACAGGGCCCTCCCTTCATTAAAGGGGAGGTCCAAGCTGCCGACTCGGCAGGCAGGAAACAGGGCCACACAAGCAGAGTGCCGGGCTGCAAGATTGCAGCACGCACCCTGCAATCCATCAGCAAGAAGGCCGGTAAGTCGGCCACTTTTATAATTTTGAACTCGGCTCCGTCCCCTTTAATTGTTGCCCTGTGAGTGGCCTACAGCCGGCGCAGCTTCAGAGGGCGCTACCGAAGTTTTGCTCCGGGGATGAAAAATCTTTCGCTGCGCACGGTGATGATGTCATCGCCGGCGGACTGGAGCGGGGCGCTCCTGGTTACTGCCGCCGCTAAACTCCCGTGGAATTTCGCGGGAGTCGGAAGCGGTACTGCAGCCCGCTAACGTCCCCTAGGCGAGCTTACAGCAGGTGCAAACACCCTGAATTTCTCCCACAAGGAAGTTATGATGAACCTTTATAAATCACTTGTTCGGTCTCAACTGGAGTATTGTATCTAATTCTGGGCACCGCACTTTAGGAAGGATGTGAAGGCCTTGGAGAGGCTGCAGAAAAGATTTACGAGAAAGATTGTAGGGATGAGGGTCTTCAGTTATGTGGATAGACTGGAGAAGCTGGGGTTGTTCTCCTTGGAGCAGAGCAGGTTGAGAGACGATTTGCTCGAGGTGTTCAAAATCATGAGGGGTCCAGACAGAGTAGATGGAGAGAAACTGTTCCCATTGGAGGAAGAGTCGAGAACTAGAGGACACGTATTTAAGGTGATTGGCAGAAGAACCAAAGGCGACATGCGGGAAAAAATGTTTATGCAGCATGTGGTTAGGATCTGGGATGCACTGCCTGAAAGGGTGGTGGAGGCAGATTCAATTGTGGCTTTCAAAAGGGAATTACATAAGTACCTGAAGGAAATAAATTTGCAGGGCTACGGGGAAAGGACGGGGGGAGTGGGACCAGCTGAATTGCTCTTGCAGAGAGCTGGCACAGGCACGACGGGCTAAATGGCCTCCTTCTGTGCTGTAACCATTCTATGATTCTATGCGGGCGAAATTAGGTGGGGCACCATTTGGAGCACTATTTTTAAAAGCTTGAAAACTTAGCGCCAGGTGCAAACGATTGCTAACTTCTGCTAAATTGGGCTGTCGTGCCCCTGAAAGGAAGGGTGGCGCTAAATGATGCACGAGTGACCTCCATGGATCTCCATGGGGCACTGCAGGGGCGCTAACAGCAGAGCACTACCCAATTTCAGGTGACTTGTATTCAGCAATTATCCTTCGATCCTTCAGACTGGTTGATTCCAGCCTTTAAAGGGGAAGTAATATCAAGCTGCAGCTGCTCATTTTCAGCATTGCTCTCTGAGCTACTGAGAGAACTTTGTGGGATAGCTGGTGGGAATACTGCTGCAAAGAAGAGAGCCAGGTGCTTCAACGATGTGGCACTGGAGACATTGGTGGGGGCAGTGGAGAGAAGGAGGGAATCGCTGTTCCCTGCATCCGGAAGGAGGCCATCACCAGGGCGATGTGGAGAGAAGTGGCCGAGGAGTTGTTGGCCAGCACTGTTGCTGGCTGAACCCTGACACAGTGTCGGAAGAAGTTCAACGACCTCAGTTGGACGGTCAAGGTAAGTACACGCTTCCACACCACCTACATACCAGCCTCTGAACCTCTATCTGTGCACACTGCTCGAACCACCACTCACCCAACAAACAGGTGCAGCTACTCAAGCTCATGTCCTCATCACACGCCGTGCCTACATTCACAGCTATTCAACCATGGCAGGCATGTCTTTCACATACATAGCTGGACTCTTACAGAAGTTCCTTTCTTTTGCAGGCCAAGAAGGCACGCAATCGGAGGGAGCAGCAGTGGGCTGGTGGGGGTGAACCTCAACTGCAGGAGCTGTCTGACCTGGAGAAGGGACTGGCTCATTGGCTGGAAGGTGGTGGGTGCCATGGCCAGTGGAGACGTCAACCGCGCTGGGGGCAACAGCGGTATCTTTATCCCCTCTCCTTTTCTCATCCCATTTCCCCGTCAAACCAGAAAGCTTTATCACTTTCCAGCTCCTGATATTGTCTGCCTTCCTTTGTCTATTCCTGCCCCCCTGCCCTCACCTCAACTCGACTCTTGTGCCATTTATGCTTTCAGATAATCATCAAGCAGATGTGCAGCCTGTGCCTGAGCCCCCCCCCCCCCAGCACACTCAGGAGAAAGAGGAGGAGCAGGAAGAGGCGGAGGAGGAGGCGGACAGAGGAACAGCATCATTGCTTCTCTCACCTTAGGCACCCGCTCAGAGACTGGCACCACACGGGCCTTAGAGGTTAGCTTAGCAGAGGGGTCTGCACTGGGTGATGCTCTGGGGCCTAGCGGGCTGCAGCACGGTCAAGGGGAAAGGGTACCTCGGGAGCCATTTCCCCGGAGGGAGAGTTCGCATGTGAGTTGTGCTGCACAGGACTCAGCAGAGGACTTCGATGGGGAGTCATACACAAGAAGGGTGACGGCCATGCACTCTGACATCATCGGTGCAATGGTACGGGTGCTATAGTAAGGAACATGGACGAGTCTGTTGTCAGCATTACACAGAGCTCTGCGCACACCATGGAGCCCTTCATTTGCAGTCTGCAGACGATGGTGGACTCCCAGAGAGACCGTGTGGATCCAGACCTCATGACGTGTCGTGGGCGATGTGGCAGCTTCCGTTGCAGCACAGGCAGAAGCAACGCAACGTCTTGGTGCTGTAATGCAGACAATGGTTGGTGGCATCAGACTGTTCTCGTGCGGCCTCAGCTGGATGCCACGCAGAGGCTGACTGCTGTCATGCAGTCAGTGAGTGCTGGCATTGAGCCTTGGACTGCTTGCATGCAGTCTCAGGTGGATGCCACATGTGCTCTGACTGCTGCCATCACCGCTGCGTCCACCACTGTCCACCGGGGATCTCACGGTGTCGCAGCAGGCCACCGATCTGCGCTCCAGCAGATTCGTGGGGATGCTGCAGGTGCTGCCCCGGGGAAGTGGCGGTGGGTCAGTGGAGCAGGAACCTGCTGTCCTCTCTCAGGATGACAGCATTCCTGATCCCACCACTGCCACTCGGACATTGCACTTGCCACTGCCCGTCACACAGCCAGCCCAGACTGCTGCCGTCCAGCCTGAGGTGGTGCAGTCTACAGCTGGGCCTTCCAGGCCCAGAGCTGGGCGAGGGCATCCTGCAAGGCCATCTGTAGTCTCTGGCCCTGACACACAGCAGCCTCGCACCAGCCCTGCTGCAGCCATAGGGGACACACTGCAGAGGAGTAGAATAGTTAAACTAAAGAGGGGATATAAGGAAATGCACAAGGCTGATTCTTAACTACATTTGTTCTTTATGATACTCTTAAATTTTATGACATAAATTTTAATCGGAATTTTTTGTCTTTGCTGGTGTCTCTCCTTTTAGTTTTATGTCTTTGGTATGGAAGGGAAAATTGATGTGGTAATGGGGACATCCAGAGGAATCGGGACATGGGATGGAATTCACTGATGAGATGGCTACGGAATCGCAATTATTTGCCTGCCTCCTCCATCGCTGGTGTTGCTGCTCCTGCTTCCCTTCATCCTCCTCCTGCCCTTCCTCCTCCTCCTGAGGTGGTGTGGCTATACCTGGTGGCAATGGCTGTGCCCTCATGATGGCCAAGTTCTGCAGCATGCAGCAGACGAAGACAAATAGGGACACCCGCTCAGCCGAGTACTGGAGGGCACCCCCCGAGCGGTCAAGGCAGCGGAACGATTGCTTGGGCACTCCGATGGACTGCTCACTGATGTTCCTGGTGGCAGCATGGCTCTCATTATATGAGTGCTGGGCAGGAGTGGTGGAGTTGTGAAGGGGGGTCGTGAGCCAGGTGGAGAGCGGGTAGCCCTTGTCTCCCAGCAGCCAGCTGCGAGCTTCATGTGGTGGCTGGAAGAGAGCTGGCACACCGGTCTGGCACTGGATGAATGCATCGTGGCTGCTGCCAGGATAGCGGGCATTGACAGTGAGGATTCGCTGTGTGTGGTCACAAAATAACTGCACATTCAATGAGTGGTAGACTTTGCGGTGTCCGCAAAGCGACGTGGGAGCAGTCAATAGCACCCTGCACCATGGGGAAACCCGTTATCCTGGCAAAGCCACATGCACGCCCCAGCTGCTTCTCTCTGGTCACGGGGAAGGAAATGTATTGCCTTCTCCTTCTGTGCAGAGAATCTGTGATCTCGCAGTTGGAGCAACGGATGGCAATCTTGGAGATGTTGGAGATGTCTCCTGTTGCACACTGAAAGGATCCATTGGCATAGAAATTGAGCGCGATGGTGACCTTGACTGCCACTGAGAGAGCCGTCCTCACCCTATTCTTAGGCTCTGTGACCACGTTCTTGTTGCAGCACAGCTCCTCAGTGAAATTGTGTCTTGGAACTGCTGCCGGAAGGGTGAGGTCTCCTGTTGGCAGCCTATTGGGCCTTCTCCCTCTGGCCATGTTTTGCTGTCTTTCTCCCAGCCTTTCTCCCTGCCTTTCTCTCGACCTAAGTTGTCTCGAATGGTGATGGCAGAGCAGGAGTCCGACTGCCAACACAGCCCCCATGAAACAATATAAATTTGTCATTTCAAATCTGCCCTCAATGAAACGCAGGAAGGGTTAAGAGGCAGAATGCGCCTTCAACTGAAAATCGCACAAATCTGTCAAACAGCTAGTCTGCCTGTGTGTTCGGAAGCTGTAAACAGTAATGGCCGACAATTTTTTTTTTTTAAGGTGGAGTCTTTAAATTGCGCTCCTCGAGCCAACCTCCGACTGAAACTCGATAGTTGAAGCTGTCAAGGCGCCTGGTGGTAAGTCAGGGGCGTGAGTGAATTTATCTTCTGAGGTGGTAACAGGGTGCTGCACACAGCAATGATGTCATCATCACTGGCCACAGTTGAGCAGGGTGCTACCTGTTAATGTCTCTGCAAATCTTCCATCCAATTTAGCTGGAGGCGCTGATCTCTCCGTGCCCGGGCACAAAGTACCCCGATTTCGCACCCGATGATTCTATGACTTCAAGGCAGCATTTGACCAAGTGTAGCATCAAGGAGTTCCCAGAAAAAGTGAAGTCAATGGGAATCAGTGGGAAAACTCTCCACCGGCTGGAGTCATACCTAGCACAAAGGAAGACGATTGTGGTTGTTGGAGGTCAATCATCCCAGCCCCAGGATATCACTGCAGGAGTTCTTCAGGGCAGTGTTCTAGGCCCAGCCACCTTCAGCTACTTCATCAATGACCTTCCCGCCATCATAAGGTCAGAAGTGGGGATGTTCCCTGAAGATTGCTCAGTGTTCAGTTCTATTCTCAACTCTTCAGATAATGAAGCAATCCATGCCCGCATGCAGCAAGGCCTGAACAACATCTAGGCTTGGGTTGATAAGTGACAAGTAACATTCGAACCACACAAGTGCCAGGCAATGACTATGTCCAACAAGCGAGAGTCTAAACACCGCCCATTGACACCAGCATTACCATCGCTGAATCCCACACCATCAACATCCTGGGGAGTCACCCCTGACCAGAAACTTAACTGGACCGCCCACACAAATATTGTGGCTACAAGAGCAGGTCAGAGGCTGGGTATTCTGCGGTGAATGTCTCATCTTCTGACTCCCTTTCCACCATCTACAAGGCACAAGTCAGGAGTGTGATGGAATACTCTCCACTTGCCTGGATGAGTGCAACTCCAACAACACTCAAGAAGGACAAAGCAGCCCACTTGATGGGAACCCCATCCACCACCTTAAACAAACATTCCCTCCCTCCACCACCGGCGCACCGTGGCTGCAGTGTGTACCATCTACAAGATGCACTGCAGCAACTTGCTAAGGCTTCTTCAACAGCACCTCCCAAACCCGTGACCTCTACTACCTTGAAGGACAATGGCAGCAGGTGCATAGGAACACTATCACTTCCAAGTTACACACCATCCTGACTTGGAAATATATCACCGTTCCTTCATTGTCGCTGGGTCAAAATGCTGGAAATTCCTCCCTAACAGCATTGTGGGAGTACCTTCACCATACGTCTGCAGTGGTTCAAGAAGACAGCTCACCATCACCTTCTCAAAGGTAATTAAAGATTGGCAAGAAATGCTGGGCTTGCCAACTGTAGTGTATGGAGAAAGAGTCAGACTGAACACTGTGAGCTCAAAGTAAAGTATGACCTTAGTCTTTTATTGCAGGTCTCCAGAGTGCCTCTCCAACTTGTGAAGCCTTCTTAAATACCTGTGCTCCCAAGGGATTATGAGATCACTTGGGACTCCGGGGAATGAGCCCTCTGGTGGCTGTACAGAGTAAATACAAGTCCAGATACATAACAACATTCCCCCCCAAAGTCAATGGTGTAACTATTTACAATGTGAGTTGATCTAGGGCCTTTCTTGCCCTGGTTGATCGTCTCGGTGTGAAGGCTGATGTTGTTGAGTTATTTGTTGAGCCCTTGCTGGGCTGCTGTGCAGCTGGCCTTGCTGGACCGCCTGGTGTGTTGGGCCCTGCAGGGCTGCTATGGATGATGGGTTCTGCTTCGTGGTCAACCGTGGTGTCGGTTGCCACTGGTGTGTGTGTTGGGGGATCAAAAAAGGTAGGATCCAAGGTGGGTTGCTCAGGGAAGTCTGAGAATCTGAGTTTGATTTAGTCCAAGTGTTTCTGGTGAATGAGTCCATTTGAAAGTTTGTCCCGAAACACCCTAATCCCCTCTTTGTCCACGACAGTGCCGGGAAGCCACTTGGGACCTTGCCCATAATTTAATATAAATACATGATCATTGACTTCAATCTCGCGTGACACATTTGCGCTATCATGGTATGTACTTTGTTGAAGCCGCCTGCTCTCTACCTGTTCATATAGATCAGGGTGAACTAACGAGAGCCTTGTCTTAAGTGCTCTTTTCATGAGCAGTTCAGCAGGTGGGATCCCAGTGAGTGAGTGGGGTCTCGTGCGGTAGCTAAGCAGGACTCGGGATAGGCGAGTCTGCATTGAGCCTTCAGTTACCCTCTTCAAGCCTTGCTTGATGGTTTGCACTGCTCTCTCTGCCTGACCATTGGACGCTGGTTTAAATGGGGCAGATGTGACATGTTTGATCCCGTTGCGGGTCATAAATTCTTTGAATTCAGCACTGGTAAAACATGGCCTGTTGTCGCTCACCAGGACATCAGGTAAGCCATCTGTGGCAAACATGGCGCCCAGGCTTTCAGTGGTGGCAGCGGATGTGCTAGCCGATATTATATCACATTCGATCCACTTGGAGTATGTGTCTACAACCACAAGGAACATTTTACCCAAGAACGGGCTTGCATAGTCGACGTGTACCCGAGACCACGGTTTGGAGGGCCAAGACCATAAACTTCTTTTTCAATCATGCTGTAGGCTCTCTCGGCCTTAGACAGACTCCTGGATGATTAAGCAACCGGTTGCAGTTTCTCGAAATCCTTAGCTTGTTGCAATACACACCCAACACCATATGATGATGCATCACATGCTAGTACCAAACGCTTACATGGATCATTCAACACAAGCAATTTGTTTGAGCATAACAATTTTCTCGCTTTTACAAAGGCATTTTCTTGTCTTTTGCCCCATATACATTCGTCCCGTTTTCGTAGTGGTTCTAGCAGGGTGCTGAGACCGGTAAGAAGTTGCCAAAGTAGTTCAAGAGTCCAAGGAACGACCGCAGCTCCGTCACGTTCTGTGGCCTCGGTACATTCTCAATTGCCTCTGTCTTCGCGTTGCTGGGCCTGATGCTGTCCGCCGCAATCTTCCTTCCCAGGAACTCCACTTCAGGCGCTAGGAAAACGCACTTTGAGCATTTTAACCTGAGCCCCACACGGTTGAGCCGACTAAGAACCTCCTCCAGGTTCTGCACCTGCTCGACTGTGTTCCGACCTGTGACGAAGATGTCGTCCTGGAAGATCATGGTATGCGGGACCGACTTCAGTAAACTTTCCATGTTTCTCTGGAATATCGCCGCCGCTGATCGGATTCCAAACGGGCATCTGTTATAAACAAAAAGACCTTTGTGATTGTTGATGCAGGCGAGGGCCTTCGATGATTCCTCCAGTTCCTGCGTCATGTAGGCTGAGGTTAGGTCCAGCTTCGTGAACGTCTTTCCTCCTGCCAGTGTTGTAAAGAGGTCGTCGGCTTTTGGAAGTGGGTATTGGTCCTGCAGGGAGAAACGATTGATAGTTACTTTGTAATCGCCACAGATTCTGATGGTGCCATCTCCCTTGAGGACTGGGACAATAGGACTGGCCCACTCGCTGAAGTCGATCGGTGAGATGATGCCCTCTCTTTGGAGCCGGTCGAGCTCTATTTCTACTCTTTGTCTCATCATGTACGGTACTGCTCTCGTCTTGTGATGGATGGGTCGCGTCCCTGGAATTTGGTGGATCTGCATTTTTGCTCCTTGGAATTTCCCGATGCCTGGTTTGAACAGCGAAGGAAATTTGTTTAAGATCTGGGCAGGCAAAGTGTCATCAGCGGGTGATAGCGCTCGGATATCATCCCAATTCCAGCGTATCTTTCCCAGCCAGCTCCTGCCGAGCAGCATGGGACCATCGTCCGGTACCACCCAGAGTGGTAGCTTGTGCACCGCTCCATCGTAGGAGACCTTTATGGTAGCACTGGCGATTACAGGAATCAGTTCTTTTGTGTAAGTTCTTAGTTTTGTGCGAATTGGAGTTAAGACTGGTTTTGAGGCCTTGTTGCACCACAACCGTTCGAAAGTCTTTTTGCCCATGATGGACTGGCTCGCGCCTGTGTCCAGCTCCATTGACACCGGGAGTACATTTAGTTCAACATTCAGCATTATCGGGGGACAATTCGTGGTGAATGTGTGCACCCCATGTACCTCTGCCTCCTCTATCTGAGGCTCTGTTTCGTCGTGATCCTCCGTGTATCTGTCCTCCTCTGCAACATGGTGGTTTGCAGGTTTAACAGACCTAGCACCTTGCCTGCACAATCGCTGGCATTGTCCCATTGTTCCACAGCCCTTGCAAACGTACCCTTTGAATCGGCATGAATGGAAACGATGATCACCCCCGCAGCGCCAACAAGGTGTTAATGGCCTTGCATTCATCACTCTTGATAGTGGACTCTGAGACATCTGCCGACGTGTAGCTGCAGGTATGTGTGACCTGCCCTGTCCGTTACGATTCGAAAACAACATCACTTTGTTCACAGTACTTATAACAGCACTTGTGTGCTGAGAGATTTGCTTAATATTGTCACTGGTGGCAATGAACGCCTGGGCTATCGCTATGGCCTTACTCAAGGTTGGGGTCTCCACTGTCAAAGTTTGCGAAGTATGGTTTCATGGCCAATGCCAAGTGCGAAAACGTCTCTGAGCATGTGCTCCAAATGTCTTTCAAATTTGCGATGTCCTGCAAGGCGTCTTAGCTCGGCGACATAACTCGCCACTTCCTGGCCTTCAGATCTTTTGTAGGTATAGAACAGGTACCTCGCCATCAGAACATTTTCCTTTGGGTTCAAATGCTCTCAGACCAATGTGCACAAATCTTCATATGATTTCTCCGCTGGTTTCGCTGGAGTGAACAGATTCTTCATGAGGCCATACGTTGGTGCCGCACAGACGGTGAGGAGGATCGCTTTACGTTTTGCAGCGCTCTCTTCTCCATCTAGCTCGTTGGCCACGAAGTATTGGTCAAGTCGCTCCACAAAAGTTTCCCAATCATCTCCCTTCAAGAATTTCTCCAGGATACCCACTGTTCTCTGCATCTTTGGGTTCGCTATCTGTATCTCGTCACCAGTTGTTGTGTATGGAGAAAGAGTCAGACTGAACACTGTGAGCTCAAAGTAAAGTGTGACCTTAGTCTTTTATTGCAGGTCTCCAGATTGCCCCTCCAACCTGTGAAGCACTCTTAAATACCTGTACTCTCAAGGGATTATGAGATCCCTTGGGACTCCGGGGAATGAGCCCTCTATTGGCTGTACTAAGTATAAACATGTCCAGATACATAACACCAATGAAGCCCACGTCCCACAAACCAAGAAACAAAAACAAGAGCAGAGCCTGGTCATGTGTCCCTGTAATAACTTGAATGGGAGGGGCTTGGGCCACTTTGTGACATGGTTCCTGGCTCCTTTGTGATGTCACCTGGAAACATGTTTATGCCCCTGGGCACACAGCATAGAAACATAGAAACATAGAAAATAGGTGCAGGAGTAGGCCATTTGGCCCTTCGAGCCTGCACCGCCATTCAATGAGTTCATGGCTGAACATGCAACTTCAGTACCCCATTCCTGCTTTCTCGCCATACCCCTTGATCCCCTAGTAGTAAGGACTACATCTAACTCCTTGTTGAATATAATTAGTGAATTGGCCTCAACAACTTTCTGTGGTAGAGAATTCCACAGGTTCACCACTCTCTGGGCGAAGAAGTTTCTCCTCATCTCGGTCCTAAATGGCTTACCCCTTATCCCTAGACTGTAACCCCTGGTTCTGGACTTCCCCAACATTGGGAACATTCTTCCTGCATCTAACCTGTCTAAACCCGTCAGAATTTTAAACGTTTCTATGAGATCCTCTCTCATTCTTCTGAACTCCAGTGAATACAAGCCCAGTTGATCCAGTCTTTCTTGATATATCAGTCCCGCCATCCCGGGAATCAGTCTGGTGAACCTTCGCTGCACTCCCTCAATAGCAAGAATGTCCTTCCTCAAGTTATGAGACCAAAACTGTACACAATACTCCAGGTGTGGCCTCACCAAGGCCCTGTACAACTGTAGTAACACCTCCCTGTCCCTGTACTCAAATCCCCTCGCTATGAAGGCCAACTTGCCATTTGCTTTCTTAACCGCCTGCTGTACCTGCATGCCAACCTACAATGACTGATGTACCATGACACCCAGGTCTCGTTGCACCTCCCCTTTTCCTAATCTGTCACCATTCAGATAATAGTCTGTCTCTCTGTTTTTACCACCAAAATGGATAACCTCACATTTATCCACATTATACTTCATCTGCCATGCATTTGCCCACTCACCTAACCTATCCAAGTCACTCTGCAGCCTCATAGCATCCTCCTCGCAGCTCACACTGCCACCCAACTTAGTGTCATTCACAAATTTGGAGATACTACATTTAATTCCCCATCTAAATCATTAATGTACAATGTAAACAGCTGGGGCCCCAGCACAGAACCTTGCGGTACCCCACTAGTCACTGCCTGCCATTCTGAAAAGTACCTATTTACTCCTACTCTTTGCTTCCTGTCTGACAACCAGTTCTCAATCCACGTCAGCACACTACCCCCAATCCCATGTGCTTTAACTTTGCACATTAGTCTCTTGTGTGGGACCTTGTCGAAAGCCTTCTGAAAGTCCAAATACACCACATCAACTGGTTCTCCCTTGTCCACTCTACTGGAAACATCCTCAAAAAATTCCAGAAGATTTGTCAAGCATGATTTTTCTTTCACAAATCCATGCTGACTTGGACCTATCATGTCACCTCTTTCCAAATGCGCTGCTATGACATTCTTAATAATTGATTCCATCATTTTACCCACTACCGATGTCAGGTTGACTGGTCTATAATTCCCTGTTTTCTCTCTCCCTTCTTTTTTAAAAAGTGGGGTTACATTGGCTACCCTCCACTCCATAGGAACTGATCCAATCTATGGAATGTTGGAAAATGACTGTCAATGCATCCGCTATTTCCAAGGCCACTTCCTTAAGTACTCTGGGATGCAGTCCATTAGGCCCTTGGGATTTATCGTCCTTCAATCCCATCAACTTCCCCAACACAAGTTCCCGACTATTAAGGATTTCCCTCAGTTCCTCCTTCTTACTAGACCCTCTGACCCCTTTTATATCCGGAAGGTTGTTTGTGTCCACCTGAGTGAATACGAAACCAAAGTACTTGTTCAATTGGTCTGCCATTTCTGTGTTTCCAGTTGTGACTTCCCCTGATTCTGACTGCAGGGGACCTACGTTTGTCTTTACTAACCTTTTTCTCTTTACATATCTATCGAAGCTTTTACAGTCCATCTTAATGTTCCCTGCAAGCTTCCTCTCGTACTCTATTTTCCCTGCCCTAATCAAACCCTTTGTCCTCCTCTGCTGAGTTCTAAATTTCTCCCAGTCTCTGGGTTCGCTGCTATTTCTGGCCAATTTGTATGCCACTTCCTTGGCTTTAATACTATCCCTGATACCATCAGTGGGAGTCACTCTGGGAGGAGCTGGACTTGGCAGCTGACACTGCGAGTGAGTTTAGTCGATATAAATAGGGGAAAGGAAAGAACAATTTAATATTAAGGCAAGGTCAACCAAATTTCATCAATTACCAACAAAATCACATTAAATATAATCATAGTCACAAAATAGTCCCATTGTATTCCAATTACAGATTCTAGAATTAATAATAATTTTATGTTATAAGGTTCTTGGAGTGAACAGTACCTCAGGAAGGTGGAGAGAGAGGAGTCGAATCATCATCACACGAACTGGGACTGGAGAAATGTCGCTGGAGTCACAGAGCAGATCTGTTGGGACCAAGACCCCAGGATAAAATAAGAAGCTTCAACAATGATTGTAAAGGTAAGCAACTTTACTGGGATTCCCATCAATCCAGGATATCGCTGAGGTGAGAGTCTAACCAGCTAGTGACAGCTGCCATAAGGCTCGGCCTTTGATGGGACGACTTGACCTGAGCTGAACCCATGTGTGAAGCCAGCCAATATCTCACCTGGGAGTGCTTGACACTTACATGTAGAGGGTTTTTTATTCTGTATTCTTACAATACATTACCTGACCTGGTGTGCTTCATTGGGTAGTGTCAGAGGAGCTGTACACTGCATTAACATATGCTGGACCTGTGTTGATTGTGCTTGGTGAACCAATTTAGAGAGAGCTTCACTCTGTATCTAACCCGTGCTGTACCTGGCCTGGGAGTATTTCATGGAACAGAGTAGAGGGAGATTTACTCTGTACCTAACCTATGCTGTACATAGCCTTGGGAGTGTTTGATGGCATAGTACAGAGAGAGCTTATTGCCTTTGTTGCACCCTTCAATTAATGCTCCGATGGTTCCACCACTTAATACTCCTGAGCATCCATCCATTTATTGCCTCTGACACCCTTCCTGTTACAGGGAATACACTTCTTTCAGAGGACAAAGGAGGTTATAATATCCTTGGCTCATCCCAAACACCATTCCCACAAACTGCTTCTCTGCCAAAGCAGGAGAGGGGAAACACACTGGCTGATATAAAAGGAGGGGAGACTCTGGTGTATAAAGGAAGAGTTCGACATGGAGGCCATTGAATAGTGGGAGCTCACATTTGGAGGATGGGAGAGAGAATTTATAAATGGTAATTTTAGGGGTCTGTGGTCCAGCCTGGAGTCTCAGTACATGGGAGCAGGGTTGGAGATGGGACTGATTGTACAACCTTAGCTCATACCCAGGGAAACTGCACACCAGGAGCAGAGCCTGGTCATGTGACCCTGTAATTCCTTGAGTGGGAGGGGCTTGGGCTGCTTTGTGACATGATTCCTGGCTCCTTTGTGATGTCACCTGGAGACAGGTTTACGCCCCTGGTTACATAGCATCAGTGGGAGTCACTGTGGGAGGAGCTGGACTTGACAGCTGATGCTGCGAGTGTCGTCCATATAAATAGGAGAAAGGAAAGAACAATTTAATATTAAGATAAGTAATGCAACGAAATGTCATCAATTACAAATATATTCACATTAAAGTAATCATAGTCACAAAAATAGTCCCATTATAATCCAATTACTGATTCTAGAATAAATATTAATAATTTTTATGTTAAAAGATTCTTGGAGTGAACAGTATCTCAGGAAGGTGGAGAGAGAGGCGTCAAATCATCATCATAATAACTGCGACTGGAGAAATGTCGCTGGATTCACAGAGCAGATCTGGTGGGACCAAGACCCCCAGAGTTGAAGACAGGATAAAATAAGATTCAACAGTGATTGTAAAGGTGAATTACTTTACTGAGGATCCCAGGATTTTTTTGAGGTGAGAGTCTAACCAGCTACTGGGAACTGTCTGACACCTGCCATAAGGCTCGGCCTTTGATGGGACAATTGACCTGAGCTTAATCCTTACCTGGGAGTGCTTGACACTTACCTGTAGAGGGAGTGGTATTCTGTATTCTTACAATGCAGTACCTGACCTGGTGTGCTTCATAGGGTAGTGTCAGAGGAGCTGTACACTGCATTTAACACATGCTGCATCTGAGTTGGCTGTGCTTGGAGATCACCACTCTATGGGCCCAAGTTTCGGCCTCAGTTGCTCCTGATTTTTTGGAGCAACTGGTGTAGAACGGAGTATCTTAGAAATTCAAATTCTCGGCATTTAGTTTGCTCCAGTTCTAGTCAGTTAGAACAGTTTCACTTTGGAACAGAATTTTTTTTTCAAAAGGGGGCGTGTCCAGCCACTTATGCCTGTTTTCAAAGTTTCGGCAGTGAAAACTTACTCCAAACTAACTTAGAATGGAGTAAGTGAAGATTTTTGTACGCTGGAAAAAACCTTGTCTACACTTTAGAAAATCAGGCCTAGGTTACAAATCAGGTGTAGGGAATGGGGGGGGGGGGGGGGGGGGTTTAAAGGGAAGCTTACAAACATTAAACACTTCAGTTTTACAAATAAAGAGCCATCATCAATAATAAATGATAAAAACATCAATAAATCAACCAATAAATCAATCAAAAAAAATTAATAAGAAATAATCTTTTAAAAAATCAATAAATAAAACATTTTCTACTTACCGACTGCAGCACCGGGAGCCCTCCAACAGCATGCTGGGATGCCCCCCTCAGTGTGTCTCTGTCAGTGTCTCTATCTCTCTGTGTCAGTCTGTGTGTCTCTCACTCTCTGTCTGTCAGCGTCTGTGTTTCTGACAGTGAGGGGAGGGGGAGGAGTGGGGTAGAGGGAGAAGGGGGATGGATGGGTGAGGGGGGGAGAAGTGGGGGGAGAAGAGAAGGGGAAGGGGGGAGAAGAGGGGGAGAGGAAGGGGGGGAGAAGTGGGGAGAGAAGGGGAAGGGGGAAGGGGAGGAGAAGAAGGGGAAGGGGGGAGGAGGGGAAAGGGGGGAGAGAAAAGGGGGGAGAGGAGAAGGTCGGGGGGAGGCTGAACAGGCCGGGCCTGGCGGCCGGGCCCAAGATTTCGGGCAGGGCCCGTCCCCAGCACCAGATTTACAGGTAGGTGGCGTTGGGTTCGGGTCGGGTCGGGTCTGGGGTCGGGTGCGCGGGTCGGGTCGGGGGGAGCGTGGATCGGGGTCGGGAGCGTGGGTCGGATCGGGTCTGGGCCGGTCCTGGGGGGGGGGGGGGCGGTCGTGAGCACGGGTCGGGTCGGGGGAGAGGGGGAGGGGGAGGAGGGAGGTCAGTTCGGGTCGGTTCGTGTCAGAGGCGGGGGGAGGGAGGTGAGGTTGGGTCGGGTCCGGGGCGGGGTGCGGGGGGGGGAAGCGGGATTCGAGTCGGGTCGGGAGGAAGCAGGAGCTGGGCGTGGGAGGAGCCTTATGCACGCAGCCCCAGTGACGCCATTCGGCCAGGGCTAGGGGCTGCATGCTTCGGGCCCCTCCCACACAGTTTTGGGCGCCTGGAGCTACTGCACATGCGCGCCCACTGTAACACGCATGTGCAGAGGTCCCGGCACTGTTTTCAGCGCAGGGACCTAGCTCCACCCCCCCACTGCTCGTGCTGCGCCGTGCCGAGGGCCAGAGGACCAGCAGGGAGCCGGAGAATCTTTTTTTAGGCGCACTTTGTGGCGCGAAAAATGGGCGTCCAGGTCGGGGCTGCGCCGTTCTAGGCGTGGCCCGAAACTTGGGCCCTATATAACTTGTGCTATACCTGGCCTGGGAGTGTTTGATTCAACAGTATTGAGGGAGATTTACTCTGTACCTAACCTATACTGTACGTAACCTTGGGAGTGTTTGATGGGAAAGTACAGAGAGAGCTTATTGCCTTTGTTGCCCCTCCAACTGATACCCCTAAGCATCCATACACTTACTGCCTCTGACACCCTTCCTGTTACAGAGAATATACTTGTTTCCAAGCACAAAAGAGGTTATAATATCCTTGGCTCATCCCAAACAGCATTCCCACAAACTGCCTCTCTTTGCTAAAGCAGGAGAGAGGAGATCACACTGGCTGATATAAAGAGAGGGGAGATTCTTGGTGTATAAAGCAAGAGTTGACATGCAGACCACTGAATAGTGGGACCTCATTTTTGGAGGATGGGAGTGATAATTTACAAGTGGTCATTTTGGACGTCTGTGCTCCATGTCTGGAGTCTCAGTACATGGGAGCAGGGTTGTAGTTGGGAGTGATTGTATAACCTGCATTCATGCCCAGTGAGACTGAACACCAGAAGTAGAGCATGGACATGTGATCATTTAATACCGAGAGTGAGAGGGGCTTGGGCTGCTTTGTGACATGGAGCTAGAACCTCAATTTTCTTTGCATGCTTAATGCTTACTTAACGCCCATTTTACCGCTGAAATGACGTATAACGCCCAGATATCGCCTATTTAGCCACAAAATGGAAACTGACGGGCATTTTTAGGAAACTTATCAGTGAGCATTACTTTTCCCATGTGCTTAACGCTGGGAAAAAAATTTACCGGCCGCCCACTTGTTTTGGACAGAATCACCAGAATGGGCGAAATCAACGCCTACAATATCGCCCAGCGTTACTTTCCACGCTGATGTAATGCCGAGATTCAATAATACCGCCTGCCCACTTTTTTTTGTCATAAAGAGCATATTTACCGAAACTACTGGCCATGAGATCGCCCAGCGTCACTTTCACCACCTCGCGCAGATATCGCCCACAATATCGCTTGCCAGAAAAAGTGGAACTAACCGCAACTAATTACAGCGTTATGGACGCCACATGTCCCATCCTTTAAAAGGCTGCTGTGCTTCAACCTTGGGGGAGTTCGGATGTTGATGTGAACATATCTACAAACATCTTGACCATAGTATGACTGATTGGAATTGAATAGGTGTCTTTGTCGGTGTTATGTCTCAAATAAAGCAATGTGACTGAGTACTGAAGACTTGAGTAAGTGTGACCTTAGTCTCTTTATTCTGACTCTAGAGTGCCCGCACAGCATGGGAGGCCTGCGTATATGCAGTGCTCCCAAGGGATGCTGGGATCACTTGGGGCTCCAACAGATATGATTAATTAATAATTATTAATATTTATTCTAGAATCAGTAATTGGCGGTAAAATGCTGGTTACAAGGTGCTGCATACCCAAAGTCAATAGTACACTTATTTACAGATGATCTGGGGCTTTCCGCTCCCTAGTCAATCGTCTCGGTACAAACACAGGTGCAGGTGAGTTGGTTGGGCCTTCGCTGGGCTGCTGCGCAGCTGGCCTTGCTGGGCTGTTGGGGATGATGAGTTCAGCTTCGTGGTCAACCGTGATGTCGGTTGCCACTTGTGTGTGTATCGGAGGGTCGAGGTTGGTGGTGTCCTTTTCAGGTTGCTCGTGGCTGTCTGTGAATCGCAGTTTGGTTTGGTCCAAATGCTTTCTGCAAGTTAGTCTATTTTCAAGTTTGACCTCGAACACCCTACTCCCTTCTTTGGCTACAACAGTGCTGGCAATCCATTTGGGACCATGTCCATAGTTGAGTACAAATACAGGGTCATTGACTTCAATATTGCGTGACAAATTTGCGCGATCATGGTACATGCTTTGTTGATGCCGCCTGCCCTCGACATGATCATGGAGATCAGGGTGGACTAGAGAGAGCCTTGTTTTGAGTGCCCTTTTCATGAGCAGTTCAGCAGGGGGAACCCCGGTAAGCGAGTGGGGTCTTGTGCAGTAGCTGAGCAGGACTCGAGACAGGCAGGTCTGCAGGGAGCCTTCCAACACGCATTTCAAGCTTTGCTTGAAAGTTTGTGTTATGTATTATGTGTTATGTATAGAGAAAGAGTCAGAACACTGTGAGCTCAAAGTGAAGTGTGAACTTGGTCTTTTATTGCAGATCTCCAGAGTGCCTCTCCAACCTGTGAGGCCTCCTTAAACACCTGTGCTCCCAAGGGATTATGGGATCCCTTGGGACTCCAGGGGATGAGCCCTCTGGTGGCTGTATAGAGTATATATGTATAACAACACTCCCCCTGCCCCAAAGTCAATAGTGTAACTATTTACAATGTGAGTCAATCTGGGGCCCTTCTTGCCCTGGTTGATCGTCTCGGTGTGAAAGCTGGTATTGGTGAGTCAATTGTTGGGCCCTCGCTGGGCTGTGCAGCTGGCCTTGCTGGGCTTCCTGGTGTGGTGGGTCCTGCTGGGCTCCTGTGGATGATGGGTTCTGCTTTGTGGCCAACCATGGTGCCGGTTGCCACTGGTGTGTATGTAGGGGGGTCAAAGAAGGTAGGGTCCAAGGTGGGTTGCTCAGGGAAGTCTGTGAATCTGAGTTTGATTTGGTCCAAGTATTTCCAGTGAATGAGTCCATTTGAAAGTTTGACCCGAAACACCCTGCTCCCCTCTTTGGCCACGACAGTGCCGGGAAGCCACTTGTGACCTTGTCCATAATTCAATACAAGTATAGGATCATTGATATCAATCACGTGACACGTTTGCGCTATCATGATATGTACTTTGTTGAAGTCGCCTGCTCTCTACCTGTTCATGTAGATCAGGGTAAACTAACGAGAGCTTGTCTTAAGTGCTCTTTTCATGAGCAGTTCAGCAGCTGGGATCCCCGTGAGCGAATGGGGTCTCATGCGGTAGCAAAGCAGGACTCGGGATAGGCAAGTTTGCAGTGAGCCTTCCGTTATTCTCTTCAAGCTCTGCTTGATGGTTTGCACTGCTCTCTCTGACTGACCATTGGACACTGGTTTAAACGGGGCATATGTGACATGTTCGATCCCGTTGCAGGTCATGAATTCTTTGAAATCAGCATTGGTAAAACATGGCCCGTTGTCGCTCATCAGGACATCGGGTAGGCCGTGTGTGGCAAACATGGCCCGCAGGCTTTCAGCAGTGGCAGCAGGCGTGCTAGCCGACATTATATCACATTTAATCCATTTGGAGTATGCATCTACAACCACAAGGAACATTTTGCCCAAGAACAGGCCTGCATAGTCGACATGTACCCTAGACCACGGTTTGGAGGACCAAGACGGCGCCTCCCTGGGTGCATTGCTTAACTGCAAGCATGTATTACATCTGTGCATGCAGGACTCTAAATCCACATCGATACCGGGCCACCACACATAGGATCTGGCTATCACTTTCATCATTCCGATGCCTGGGTGGGTACTGTGGAGGTCACTGATGAAGGTGTCTCTGACCTTCTTGGGAACCACTACATGATTTCCCCACAGAAGGCAGTCTGCCTGTATAGACATTTCATCTTTGCGCCGCTGGAACAGCTTTTATCTCTTCCTACATTTCCACTGGGACACTGGACCACTAAGTTTTGACTAGGGACATTACGGGGTCCTGGCTCATCCAGGTTTTGATGTGCCGGGCAGTGACGGGTGATTGTTCACTCTCAAATGTTTCCATAACCATGGCTAAATCTATGGGCTGTGCCATTTCCACCCCCGTGGTGGGCAATGGCAGCCTACTGAGAGCATCAGCGCATTTTTCTGTGCCTGGTCTGTGGCGGATGGCGTAGCTGTATGTGGACAACGTGAGCGCCCATCTCTGGATGTGGGCTGAAGCATTAGTATTTATCCCCTTACTCTCGGAAAACAGGGATATAAGTGGCTTTACCCCATAGACACATGTTAATGCTTCATTTTCAATCATGCTGTCGGCTCTCTCAGCCTTAGACAGCCTCGTGGATGCATAAGCAACCGGTTGCAATTTCCCCAAATCATTAGCTTGTTGCAATATACACCCAATGCCATAAGACGACGCATCACATGCTTGTATCAAACGCTTACATGGATCACACAACACAAACAATTTGTTTGAGCATAATAATTTTCTAGCTTTTACAAAGGCATTTTCTTGGCTTTTGCCCGATGCCGATTCATCACCTTTACGCAGTGAGATGTGCAGTGGTTCCAGCAATGTGCTGAGACCCGGTAAGAAGTTACCAAAGTAGTTCAGGAGTCCTAGGAACGACCGCAGCTCCGTCACGTTCTGTGGCCTTGGTGTGTTCTCGATTGCCTCCGTCTTCGAATTGGTGGGCCTGATGCCATCCGCCGCGATCCTCCTCCCCAAGAATTCCACTTCAGGCGCCAGGAAAACACCCTTCGAGCATTTTAACCTGAGCCCCACGCGGTCGAGTCGACTAAGAACTTCCTCCAGGTTCCACAGATGCTCGACTGTGTCCCGACCTGTGACCAAGATGTTGTCCTGGAAGACCACGGTGTGCGGGACGGACTTCAGTAAGCTTTCCATGTTTCCCTGGAATATTGCCGCCGCTGTTCGAATTCCAAATGGCCAAATAAATTAAAAGACCTTTGTGTGTGTTGATGCAGGTGAGGCCCTTCAATGATTCCTCCAGTTCCTGTGTCATGTAGGCTGAAGTTAAATCCAGCTTCGTGAACGTCTTTCCTCCCGCCAACGTTGCAAAGAGGTCGTCGGCCTTTGGTAGTGGGTATTGGTCATGCAGTGAGAAACGATTGATGGTTTGTAATCACCACAGATTCTGATGGTGTCATCTCCCTTGAGGACTGGGACAATAGGACTGGCCCACTCATTGAACTCGATTGGTGAAATGATGCCCTCTCGTTGCAGCCGGTCTAGCTCGATCGCTACCCTTTCTTTCATGATGTACGGTACTGCTCTCGCCTTGTGATGGATGGGTCGCGCTCCCGGAATTAGGTGGATCTGCACTTTTGCTCCTTGGAATTTCCCGATGCCTGGTTCGAACAGCGAAGGGAACTTGTTTAAGACCTGTGCACACGAAGTGTCGTCAACGGGCGATAGCGCTCGGACGTCGTCCCAGTTCCAGCGTATCTTTCCCAGCCAGCTCCTGCCGAGCAGCGTGGAACCATCGTCCGGTACCACCCAGAATAGTAGCTTGTGCACCGCTCCATCATAGGAGACCTTTACGGTAGCACTGCCGATTACAGGAATAAGTTCTTTTGTGTAGGTTCTTAGTTTCGTACGAACTGAAGTTAAGACTGGCCTTGAGGCCTTGCTGCACCTCAATCTTTTGAAAGTCTTTTTGCCCATGATGGACTGGCTCGTGCCTGTGTCCAGCTGCATTGACACCGGGAGTCCATTTAGTTCAACGTTCAGCATTTTCGGGGGACAATGTGTGGTGAATGTGTGCGCCCCATATACCTGTGCCTCCTCGGTCTGAGGCTCTGGTTCGTCGTGATCCTCCGTGGATCTGTCCTCCTCTGCAACATTGTGGTTTGCAGATTTAACAGGATTTGCAGCTCGCTTGCACATACGTTGGAGGTGTCCTATTGTTTCACAGCCCTTTCAAACGTACCCTTTGAAATGGCATGAATGGAAACGATGATCACCCCCGCAGCGCCAACAAGGTGTTAATGGCCTTGCATTCATCACCCTTGATGGTGGACTCAGACATCTGCGGACGTGCAGCTGCAGGTATGTGTGACCTTCCCTGTACATTGCGATTTGAAAACTACATCACTTTGTTCACAGTACTTGTAGCAGCAGTTGTGTGCTGAGAGATTTGCTTAGTATTGTCACTGGTGGCAATGAACACCTGGGCTATCGCTATGGCCTTACACAA
Source organism: Pristiophorus japonicus (assembly GCF_044704955.1). Classification (NCBI taxonomy): domain Eukaryota; kingdom Metazoa; phylum Chordata; class Chondrichthyes; family Pristiophoridae; genus Pristiophorus; species Pristiophorus japonicus. Next base: position 202,877,899 of record NC_091983.1, on the reverse strand, counting down.
GGTTGGGGTCTCTACAGTCAGAAGTTTGCGAAGTATGGTTTCGTGGCCAATGCCAAGTACGACAAAGTCTCTGAGCTCCAAATGTCCTTCAAATTTGCAATGTTCTGCAAGGCATCTTAGCTCGGCGACATAGCTCACCACTTCCTGGCCTTCAGACCTTTTGTAGGTGTAGAACCGGTACCTCGCTATCAGAACGCTTTCCTTCGGGTTCAAATGCTCCCGGACCAGTGTACACAAATCATCGTATGATTTCTCCTGCTGGATTTCGCTGGAGTGAGCAGAATTTTCATGAGGCCATACATTGGTGCCCCACAGACGGTGAGGAGGATCCCTTTTCATTTGGCAGTGTTTTCTTCTCCATCCAGATCGTTGGCTACGAAGTACTGGTCGAGTCGCTCCACAAAGGTTTCACATTCATCTCCCTCCAAGAATTTCTCCAGGATGCCCACTGTGCTCTGCATCTTTGGGTTCGCTATCTGTATCTCGTCGCCAATTGTTGGCATGCAGGTGCAGCAGGCGGTTAAGAAAGCAAATGGCATGTTGGCCTTCATAGCAAGGGGATTTGAGTACAGGGGCAGGGAGGTGTTGCTATAGTTGTACAGGGCATTGGTGAGGCCACACCTGGAGTACAGTTTTGGTCTCCTAACCTGAGGAAGGACATTCTTGCTATTGAGGAAGTGCAGCGAAGGTTCACCAGACTGATTCCCGGGATGGCGGGACTGACCTATCAAGAAAGACTGGATCAACTGGGCTTGTATTCACTGGAGTTCAGAAGAATGAGAGGGGACCTCATAGAAACATTTAAAATTCTGACGGGGTTAGACAGGTTAGATGCAGGAAGAATGTTCCCAATGTTGGGGAAGTCCAGAACCAGAGGTCACAGTCTAAGGATAAGGGGTAAGCCATTTAGGACCGAGATGCGGAGGAACTTCTTCACCCAGAGAGTGGTGAACCTGTGGAATTCTCTACCACAGAAAGTTGTTGAGGCCAATTCACTAAATATATTCAAAAAGGAGTTAGATGAGGTCCTTACTACTAGGGGGATCAAGGGGTATGGCGAGAAAGCAGGAATGGGGTACTGAAGTTGAATGTTCAGCCATGAACTCATTGAATGGCGGTGCAGGCTAGAAGGGCTGAATGGCCTACTCCTGCACCTATTTTCTATGTTTCTATGTCTATGTTTCTATGTTATGTATGGAGAAAGAGGCAGATAGAACACTGTGAACTCAAAGTGAATTGTGACCTTAGTCTTTTATTGCAGGTCTCCAGAGTGCCTCTCCAACCTGTCAGGCCTCCTTAAATACCTGTGCTCCCAAGGGATTATGGGATCCCTTGGGACTCAAGGGGATGGGCCCTCTGGTGGCTGTGCAGAGTATATACAAGTTTGCATATATAACAACTTGGACTGCCCGTTCTGCCTGGCCGTAAGATGCGGGCTTGAACGGGGCTGATGTGACATGTTTCATCCCATTGCGGGTCATGAATTCCTTGAATTCAGCGCTTGTGAAGCACGGCCCATTGTCGCTGACAAGGACATCAGGCAGGCCGTGCATGGCAAACATGGCTCGTAGGCTTTTGATGGTGGTAGACATTATTACACACTCAATCCATTTTGAATAAACATCCACAACAACCAAAAACATTTTGCCTAGAAATGGGCCAGCGAAGTCAACGTGGATCCTAGACTACGGTTTGGAGGGCCATGACCACAAACTTAGCGGTGCCTCGCTGGGTGCATTGCTCAGTTGAGAGCAAGAGTTGCATTGGCGCACGCAAGACTCCAAATCTGAGTCGATGCCGGGCCACCATACATGCGATCTGGCTATAGCTTTCATCATTACTATACCTGGGTGGGTACTGTGTAGTCCGTGCCTTTCTTAGGCAAAACCATGTGATTACCCCACAAAAGACAGTCTGCCTGTATGGACATTTCGTCTTTGCGCCGCTGGAACAGCTTGATCTCTTCATGCATCTCCGCTGGGACGCTGGACCAGTTCCCTTGAGGACACAGTTTTTTACAAGGGATAAAAGGCTACTGGCTGGTCCAGGTCCTGATCTGGTGGGCCGTAATGGGTGAGTTTTCATTTTCAAATGCATCCATCACCAAGAGCAAGTCTGCAGGCTGTGCCATTTCCACCCCGGTGGTGGGCAATGGTAGCCGACTGAGAGCATCAGTGCAGTTCTCTGTGCTTGGCCTGTGGCGAATTACATAGTTATATGCAGACAGCGTGAGCGCCCATATTTGGATGCGAGCAGAGGCATTGGTATTAATACCTATGCTCACTGAGAATAGCGATATGAGTGGCTTATGGTCAGTTGCTAACTCGAACTTAAGCCCAAACAGATACTGGTGCATTTTTTTCACCCCGTAAATGCATGCCAGAGCTTCGTTTTCAATCATGCTGCAGGCCCTTTCGGCCTTGGACAAACTCCTGGACGCATAAGAGACCAATTGCAATGTTCCCGATTCGTTTGCTTGTTGTAAAACATACCCAACCCCATACAAAGATGCATCGCAAGCTAGCACTAAACGTTTACATGGGTCATACATTACAAGCAGTTTGTTGGAACATAACAGATTTCTGGCTTTCTCAAAAGCAGTCTCGTGATTTCCCCCATACACAGTCATCTCCCTTGCGTAGCAACACGTGTAGAGGTTCTAGCAAGGTGCTTAACCCGGGTAGGAGATTACCAAAATAATTGAAGGGTATCAGGAACGACCACAGCTCCGTCATGTTCTGTGGTCTCGGCGCGTTCTTGATGGCCACCGCCTTGGCGTTGGTGGGTCTGCCCGATTCTTCTCCCTAAGAACTCGACCTCTGGCGCCAGGAAAACACACTTCGAGCATTTCAACTTGAGTCCCACACGATCTAGCTGATTTAAAACCTCTTCCAGGTTCTGCAAGTGTTCGATGGTGCCCCGACCTGTGATCAATATGTCGTCCTGGAAAACCACACTGCGCGGAACCGAATTTAGCAAACTCTCCAATGTTCCTTTGAAAAATCGGCGCGGCCGATCGAATCTGTCATGTATGTAACCACAATGTAACACCACTGTATTACTGTATACACTCAACCTAGATGCACATCTTGACCACAAGGGGTGAACTTGTGGGAGACACTCCTTACCATATCACACAGGTATAAAAAGGGAGGTCCCACGCAGGGTCATCACTTGGAGTCCTGTGAATAAAGAGTTGAGGTCACTGAGTGACCTTGTCCCCAGAATGTGCCTCGTGTGGTTTCATGCTGTAGAGTAAGGACCTTACATTGGCGACGAGAAACGGGAATTCACGACTCACAAGAATGGCCACCGGTAGCACAGAAGGACGGTACTGTGTTGGGGAAGACTGGGACGATTTTGTCGAGAGCCTTCAGCAAAGCTTCGTTACGAAAGAATGGCTGGGGGATGCAGCGGCCGACAAGCGAAGGGCTCATCTTTTGACCAGCTGCGGACCAAAGACTTACGCGCTCATGAAGGACTTACTAGCACCCAAAAAGCCAGCGGACAAAATCTTTGAAGAACTTAGCAAATTGATCGGGGAGCACCTCAAACTAGCGAGTAGCATACATATGGCCCGACACAGATTCTACACCCACTGGCGTCGTGAAGAACCGAGCATACCGGACTTCGTAACAGGCCTCCGGCATTTGGCCAGCCTCTGTAAGTTCACAGACGCCTGCAGGGGGGAGATGCTAAGGGATCTCTTTATCGAGGGCATCGGTCATGTGGGAATTTTCCGCAAATTAATTGAGACCAAGGATTTGACCTTGGAAGTGGCGGCGTTGATAGCTCAAACTTTCATGGCGGGGGAGGAAGAGATGAAAATAATATACGCGCGCAATTCTGCCTCTAACGCGGTGACGGATCAGGGAGTCAACATCATCAATGCGACTCAGAGCCCCACAGACAGGCAGGGGCAGTCTGACATTCCCCAGGCAGCAATAGACCCTAGAGTAGGACTTCAACAGAGACAATGGCAGGCTGAATGGACATTCATGCCATCACAGTGGACAATATGGCCTGGGATGGGGCCATTGGCACCCACCAATAGGGTACTTAAGAGCAGTCAAAGGGACAGTCAGCGCAGAATTCCTGGCCATAGTCCTTTTGTTCCCAACAATGGAAACTTTAACTCATGCTGGAGGTGTGGGGGTAAACACTCAGCTAGATTTTGCAGATTTCAACAATTTGTTTGCAGGAACTGCAATCTCAATGGCCACTTAGCTCGAATGTGCAGGAAGTCTGCAACCAGACTAATATATGAGGCGGATTGGCCAGAAGAGGGTTCTTTGAGGCAGGATGACTTTTGGGGCAAATCAATGGATGCCGAGGTTCAGCGGGTCCATGTGGCGAATATTCACAGTTCATATACCAAAACGCCACCAATGATGATGAGGGTTTTATTAAATGGTATCCCAGTGCGCATGGAGCTGGACAGTGGGGCCAGCCAGTCACTCATGGGTGTTCAGCAATTTGAGAAGCTATGGCCACTTAAAGCCAGTAGACCCAAATTAGCACGTATTGAGACACAATTACGGACTTACACTAAAGAAATCATTCTGGTGCTAGGCAGTACGATATTGGCTGTCACACACAATGGATTAGTGAATCGGCTGCCGCTCTGGATTGTCCCGGGCAATGGTCCCGCCCTGTTGGGGAGGAGCTGGTTAGCCGAGATGAACTGGAAATGGGTGTCACGCAATGTCATCTGTGGAGCGAAGTTCGTGCTCACAAGTCCTATAACAATTCGATTCACTATTCAAACCTAGCATCGGAACTTTCAAAAGCACTAAAATAGTGATACACACCAGGCCAGTGCACCACAAAGCCAGAGCGGTGCTGTATGTGATGCAGGAAAAGATCGAGAGCGAATTGGACCGGCTGTTGAGAGAGGGCATCATCTCGCATGTTGAATTCAGTGACTGGGCGAGCCCCATCATTCCCATCCTAAAAGTGGATGGCTCTGTCAGGATCTGTGGCGACTACAAGGCCACCATCAATCGGGTGTCTCTACAAGATCAATACCCGCTCCCAAGAGCGGAGGATCTCTTCGCCACGCTGGCAGGCGGCAAGCTGTTCACCAAGTTGGACCTCACTTCACCCTATATGACCCAGGAACTGGCCGACAAATCTAAACTACTGACCATCATCACCATGCACAAGGGACTGTTCGTTTATAACAGGTGCCCGTTTGGCATTCGATCAGCAGCCGGGATTTTTCAAGGAAACATGAAAAGCCTGCTCACATCCGTTCCTGGAACGATCGTATTCTAGGACGACATCCTCATCACGGGTCGAGACACCGAGGAACACCTCCACAACCTGGAGGAGGTGCTGCGCCAATTGGACCGGGTAGGCCTGCGACTCAAGAAGTTTAAATGTGTGTTCTCAGCTCCTGAGGTTGAGTTTCTGGGCAGGCCCACCGAATCCAAAACAGAGGCGATTTAACGAGCACCCAGGCCCAGCAACACATCGGAGTTGCTTTCATTCCTGGGACTGTTGAACTATTTCGGGAACTTTCTGCCGAACGTGAGCACATTGTTGGAGCCGCTACACGTGCTCCTGCGTAAGGGTTGTGATTGGTTTTGGGGGGACTGTCAGGAACGGGCTTTTGATCGGGCGTGAAACCTACTTTATTCAAACAAGTTGTTGGCTCTGTACGACCCCTGTAAAAAATTGGTTCTGACATGTGATGCATCGTCCTATGAGGTTGGGTGCGTGTTGCAGCAGGGCAATGCTGAGGGTCAACTACAACCTGTGGCTTATGCCTCCAGGTCGCTCTCTCAAGCAGAATGGGGATATGGGATGGTCGAGAAGGAAGCGCTTGCATGTGTCTATGGTGGAAAAGAAATGCATCAGTACCTCTTTGGTAGGAAGTTTGAATTAGAGATGAACCACAAGCCATTAACATCCCTGTTGTCAGACAGCAAGGCTATCAATGCCAACGCATCAGCTCGCATACAACGATGGGCTCTCACGCTGGCTGCTTATGACTACTCCATCCGGCACCGGCCCAGCACTGAAATTTGCGCTGACACGCTCAGCAGGCTTCCACTGGCCACCACTGAGGGGGCAGTGGAGCAAAGTGCCGAGATGGTCATGGCTGTCGATGCCTTTGACAGCGCAGGCTCTCCCATCCAAGCCCGCCAGATCAAAATCTGGACAAACAGAGATCCCCTCCTATCCCTGATTAAGAAATGTGTCCTGACTGGGGATTGGGCGCCCGCACACGGAGCATGCCCTGAGGAGGTCAGACCGTTCCACAGACGGATGGATGAGCTCTCCATCCAAGCCGACTGCCTACTATGGGGCAGCCGGGTAACTATGCCCCAGAAGGACAGGGAGGCATTAATCAGGGAACTCCACAGCGAGCACCCAGGCATTGTGCTGATGAAGGCCATTGCCCGGTCACACGTTTGGTGGCCCGGAATTGATTCAGACCTGGAACACTGTGTTCGCAGGTGCACGACGTGTGCCCAGCTGGGTAATGCCCCCAGGGAGGCCCCGTTCAGCCTGTGGCCCTGGCCTATGCAGGCTGCGTTCATGGATAAAACGTTCCTCATTGTGGTAGATGCTTACTCAAAATGGATCGAGTGCATCATTCTGAATTCATACACGTCATCCACCACCGTGGAGAGTCTTCGTGTGATCTTTGCAACTCATGGCTTGCCGGACATCCTGGTTAGTGATAATGGCCTATGTTTCACAAGCTACGAATTCCGAGAGTTTATGTCGGGCAATGGCATCAACCACGTCAGGACTGCACCGTTCAAGCCGGCCTCCAATGGCCAGGCGGAACGTGCGGTCCAAATCACTGTCGGGGAGGAGTTAAACTAATATGGCAGGGGGATGGGAACCAATGCAGGGAGACAGAGGGAAACAAAATGGAGACAAAAGCAAAAGACAGAAAGGAGATAAGTAAAAGTGGAGGGCAGAGAAACCCAAGGCAAAAAACAAAAAGGGCCACTGTACAGCAAAATTCTAAAGAGTCAAAGTGTAATAAAAAGGCAAGCATGAAAGCTTGGTGCCTCAATGCAAGGAGTATTCGGAACCCAGGAGAGGGCTCTGAGCTGGTTAGAATGGGTGAAAGCTCAGATGAACAGGATCGCAAGAAAGAATGCAAAAGGCAGGAGGCAACAGAGCAGAGTAGCACTGGGGTAAGCGTAAACCACAAGTTGACAGGAAGGGACAATATGTATGAATATAAAGGGGCTGCAAGAGGGGTCCAAATTAAAAATCATGGTTTAAAAGCTAGTATTAAAACACTCTACCTAACTACCTAAACGCATGCAGCATTCGAAATAAAGTAAATGAGTTGACGGCACAAATCATTACAAATGGGTATGTTTGGTGGCCATTACAGAAACGTGGTTGCAGGGTGGCCAAGACTGGGAATTAAACATACAGGGGTATCTGACAATTTGGAAGGGTAGACAAGAAGGGAAAGGAGGTGAGGTAGCTCTGTTAATAAAGGAAGATATCAGGGCAGTTGTGAGAGATGATATTGGCTCTAATGAACAAAATGTTGAATCATTGTGGGTGGAGATTAGAGATAGTAAGGGGAAAAAGTCACTGGTGGGCGTAGTTTATAGGCCCACAAATAATAACTTCACGGTGGGGCGGGCAATAATCAAGGGAATAATGGAGACATGTGAAAAAGGAATGGCAGTAATCATGGGGGATTTTAACCTACATATCGATTGGTCAAATCAAATCGCACGGGGTAGCCTTGAGGAGGAATTCATAGAATACATACGGGATTGTTTCTTAGAACAGTATGTTACAGAACCTACAAGGGAGCAAGCTATCTTAGATCTGGTCCTGTGTAATGAGACAGGAATAATAAACAATCTCCCAGTAAAAGATCCTCTCGGAATGAGTGATCACAGTATGGTTGAATTTGTAATACAGATTGAGGGTGAGGAAGTAGTGTCTCAAACAAGCATACTATGCTTAAACAAAGGGGACTACAGTGGGATGAGGGCAGAGTTGGCTAAAGTGGACTGGAAACACAGACTAAATGGTGGCACAATTGAGGAACAGTGGAGGACTTTTAAGGAGCTCTTTCATAGTGCTCAACAAAAATATATTCCAGTGAAAAAGAAGGGCGGTAAGAGAAGGGATAACCAGCCGTGGATAACCAAGGAAATAAAGGAGAGTATCAAATTAGAAACCAATGCGTATAAGGTGGCCAAGGTTAGTGGGAAACTAGAAGATTGGGAAAATTTTAAATGACAGCAAAGAATGACTAAGAAAAAAATAAAGAAAGGAAAGATAGATTACGAAAGTAAACTTGCACAAAACATAAAAACAGATAGTAAAAGCTTTTACAGATATATAAAATGGAAAAGAGTGACTAAAGTAAATGTTGGTCCCTTAGAAGATGAGAAGGGGTTTTAATAATGGGATATGTGGAAATGGCTAAGACCTTAAACAATTATTTTGCTTCGGTCTTCAAAGTGGAAGACAGAAAAACCATGCCAAAAATTGCTGGTCACAGGAATGTGGGAAGGGAGGACCTTGAGACAATTACTATCACATGGGAGGTAGTGCTGGACAGGCTAATGGGACTCAAGGTGGACAAGTCCCCTGGTCCTGATGAAATGCATCCCAGGGTATTAAAAGAGATGGCGGAAGTTATAGCAGATGCATTCGTTATAATCTACCAAAATTCTCTGGACTCTGGGGAGGTACCAGCGGATTGGAAAGCACCTAAGGTAACGCCTCTGGTTAAAAAAGGGGGCAGACAAAAGGCAGGTAACTATTGGCCGGTTAGTTTAACATCTGTAGTGGGGAAAATGCTTGAAGCTATCATTAAGGAAGAAATAACGGGACATCTAGATAGGAATAGTGCAATCAAGCAGACGCAACATGGATTCATGAAGGGGAAATCATGTTTAACTAATTTACTGGAATTCTTTGAGGATATAACGAGCATGGTGGATAGAGGTGTACCAATGGATGTGGTGTATTTAGATTTCCAAAAGGCATTTAATAAGGTGCCACACAAAAGGTTACTGCAGAAGATAAAAGTACGCGGAGTCAGAGGAAATGTATTAGCATGGATAGAGAATTGGCTGACTAACAGAAAGCAGAGAGTTGGGATAAATGGGTCCTTTTCGGGTTGGAACTCGGTGGTTAGTGATGTGCCACAGGGATCGGTACTGGGGCCACAACTGTTTACAATATACATAGATGACCTGGAAGAGGGGACAGAGTGTAGTGTAACAAAATTTGCAGATGACACAAAGATTAGTGGGAAAGCGGGTTGTGTAGAGGACACAGGGAGGCTGCAAAGAGATTTAAACAGGTTAAGCGAATGGGCTAAGGTTTGGCAGATGGAATACAATGTCGGAAAGTGTGAGGTCATCCACCTTGGAAAAAAAAAACAGTAAAAGGGCATATTATTTGAATGGGGAGAAATTACAACATGGTGCGGTGCAGAGGGACCTGGGGATCCTTGTGCATGAATCCCAAAAAGTTAGTTTGCAGGTGCAGCAGGTAATCAGGAAGGCGAATGGAATGTTGGCCTTCATTGCGAGAGGGATGGAGTACAAAAGCAGGGAGGTCCTGCTGCAACTGTACAGGGTATTGGTGAGGCCGCACCTGGAGTACTGTGTGCAGTTTTGGTCACCTTACTTAATGAAGGATATACTAGCTTTGGAGGGGGTACAGAGACGATTCACTAGGCTGATTCCGGAGATGAGGGGGTTACCTTATGATGATAGATTGAGTAGACTGGGTCTTTACTCGTTGGAGTTCAGAAGGATGAGGGGTGATTTATAGAAACATTTAAAATAATGAAAGGGATAGACAGGATAGAGGCAGAGAGGTTGTTTCCACTGGTTGGGGAGAATAGAACTAGGGGGCACAGCCTCAAAATACGGGGGAGCCAATTTAAAACCGAGTTGAGAAGGAATTTCTTCTCCCAGAGGGTTGTGAATCTGTGGAATTCTCTGCCCAAGGAAGCAGTTGAGGCTAGCTCATTGAGTGTATTCAAATCACAGATAGATAGATTTTTAACCAATAAGGGAATTAAGGGTTACGGGGAGCGGGCAGGTAAGTGGAGCTGAGTTCACGGCCAGATCAGCCATGATCTTGTTGAATGGCGGAGCAGGCTCGAGGGGCTAAATGGCCTACTCCTGTTCCTACTTCTTATGTTCTTATGTTCTTATGTTCTTATTAAGCAAGGTATGCTCAGGATTCAAGGACCCTCCCTACAATGCCGCCTATCACGTCTCCTGCTGGCCTATAGATCCTGACCGCAGAGCTACTAATGAAACGGACACTCAAAACTCGGTTGTCCCTCATTCACCCAGTCCTGGCCAACATAGTGAGGGCAAGCGCAAGTCACAAATCGAGTATCATGACCGCAATTCGAGGGGGAGATGTCTAGAAATAAATGATCCTGTATTCGTCCTCAATCACGCCATGGGACCCAAATGGCTTGAGGGCACTGTAATTGACTAAGAGGGGAATAGGGTCATCGTGGTAAGACTCAACAATGGTCAGATATGCCGTAAGCATCTGGATCAAGTAAAAAAAAGGTTCAGCATCGACCCGGAGGAACCTGAAGATGACCATGAGATGGAGCTCACCACACCGCCAGTATACGAGCAACAAGAGCAATCAGAAGAATGCACAGTCCCTGCGGTCAGCCCGGACAGGCCAGAATCACCACAGGTGACAGACACTCACGTCAGTGTCCAACAACCAGAGCCCAAACTGCGACACTCCACGAGGGAGCGTAGACCACCTAAAGACTAAACCTATGATTCCAATAAGACTTTGGGGGGGTGGGGGGTTGAGGTGATGTCATGTATGTAACCACAATGTAACACCACTGTACTACTGTATACACTCAACCTAGATGCACACCTTGATCACAAGGGGCGAACTTGTGGGAGACACTCCTTACCTGATCACACAGGTATAAAAAGGGAGGTCCCACGGAGGCTCATCATCTTTGGAGTCCTGTGAATAAAGAGTTAAGGTCACAGAGTGCCCTTGTCCCCAGAATGTGCCTCGTGTGGTACATACTGTAGAGTAAGGACTTTACAGAATCCCAAACGGCATCTATTGTAGATGAACAGACCTTTGTGCGTGTTATTGCAGGTGAGGCCTTTCGAAGATTCCGCCAACTCCTACGTCATATCGGCCGAGGTCAGGTCCAACTTGGTGACAGCGTCGCAAATAGGTCGTCTGCCTTGGGTAACGGTTACTGGTCCTGCAACGAAAAATGGTTAATCGTTACTTTATAGTCCCCACAAATTCTGACCGTGCCATCGCACTTGAGAACCGGAACAATCGGACTGGCCCACTCGTTGAACTCAACCGGCACGATGATGCCCTCGTTGCAGCCTGTCCAGCTCGATCTCCACTTTCTCTCGCATCATGTATGGCATCGCACGTGCCTTGTGATGGATGGGTCATGTATCGGGAACCAAGCGGATCTGTACCTTCGCCCCAGAGAAATATCCGATGCCTGGCTCAAACAACGATGGGAACTTGCTCGAAACCTGGGCACATGAGACAAAAGCGCTCAGATGTCGTCCCAGTTCCAGCGGATTTTTCGCAGATAGCTTCTGCCGAACAGTGTGGGGCCATCTCCTGGTACATTCCATAGTGGTAGTTCGTACACCACTCCATCATAGGAGACTTTTACTGCTGCACTGCCAATTACAGGGATAGGCTCTTTAGTGTAAGTTCTCAGCTTGGTATGAATAGGGCTCAGCTTGGGCCTTGGTGCCTTGTTGCACCACAGCCTCTCGAAGGCCTTTTTGCTCATGATAGACTGACGCGCACCCGTGTCCAGTTCCATGGATACTGGAATTCCGTTCAGTTCAACTTTTAACATGATTGGTGGACATTTCGTGGTGAAGGTTTGTACCCCGTACACTTCTACCTCCTCTGTTTGAGTCTCTAGTTCAGTTTGATCCACCATGGATTGGTCTTCCTCTGCAACGTGGTGGTTTGCAGGGTTTGCAGCTCATCTGCACATTCGCTGGAGGTGTCCCTTTGTTCCACAGCCTTTGCACGCATAGTGTTTGAAACGGCATTGATGGGCTCGCTGATCACTCCGCAGCACCAACAAGGTGTTAATTGCCTCGCATTCATGCTTGACGGCAGACTCTGAGTCATCTGAGGTCGCGCAGCTGCAGGCGTATATGTTCTGCCATATGCTTTCCTGCCTGAAAACGACGTTACTTTGTGTACAATACTTGCCTATGCATCTTTATGCTGCGAAATTTGTTTGCTGTTATCGCTGGTGGACATAAATGCTTGGGCTATCGTTATGGCTTTACTCAAGTTTGGTGTTTCAACGGTTAATAGTTTGCGAAGGATAACCTCATGGCCAATGCCAAGCACAAAAAAGTCTCTTAGCATTTGCTCCAGGAATCCACCAAATTTGCAATGTCCTGCAAGGCACCTTAGTTCGACAATGTAGCTCGCCACGTCCTGGCCTTCAGATCGTTGACATATATAAAATTGATACCTTGCCATCAGAACGCTCTTCTTCGGATTTAGGTGCTCCCAGACCAACATACACAGTTCTTCATACGATTTGGTTGTTGGTTTCACCGGAGCAAGAAGATTCGTCATGAGGCCATAGGTTGTTGCCCCGCAGACGGTGAGGAGGATCGCCCTTCGTTTGGCAGCGTTCGCATTCCCTTCCAGCTCGTTGGCCATGAAGTATTGGTTGAGTCGCTCCATGAAGGCTTCTCCATAGTCACCTTCTGAGAATTTCTCCAGGATACCAACAGTTCTCTATATTTTCGTGTGATGGTTCGTTATCTATTACTCGCCGTCAGTTGTTATGTCTCAAATAAAGCAATGTGACTGAGTATTGTAGATTTGAGTAAGTGTGACCTTAGTTTCTTTAATCTGATTCCAGAGTGCTCACACAGTATGGGAGGCCTGATTATTTGCAACCTTGGGATTCCAACAGATGCACTCTCTGGTGGCAATAGAATGCTGGTTACAAGGTGTTGCATACATAACAGTCGGGACATTCATTGTTTGTAACCAATCGGTGGAAAACAGAGAGCTACTGCAATGGGGCCTGACCTTTCTCACCCTCTCTTGGTGACCAATTGCATGCAGCAGACTCGAGATCACCGAAGGTATGCTCCACAGCATTATGCGCCCAATGTAAGACATGCCAGACTGATGAGGAGAACCAGACATTACACCCCCCGCAAGTACAGGGAAAAGCAGTTGTACCTTGACCTGCCCGACACCACCTGCCTTCGGAGACTGCACTTCCACAAAGAGGTTATCACTGAGGTATGCCAACTGATAAGGGCAGATCTGCAACCTGCCAGCACCATCAGTACTGCACTCGAGGTCAAAGTCACTGCAGCACTGTCATTCTATGGCTCGGGTTTTTTTCAGGCCACAGCTGGCGACATTTGCGGACTTTCTCAGCATGTCACACAGTGCTGCATTAGACAGGTCACTGAAGCCCTGTACGCACGCAGGAGGGACTTGATCAGCTTCCCTATGACCAGGGAGGCATAGAGTGAGAGGGCTCCAGGTTTCTCCAGAATTGCAAACTTCCCCAAGTGCAAGGAGCAATAGGCTGTATGCATATCGCGATGCGGGCACCTTTTCAGGACCTGAATGTCCAACTAGTAGTCAACCACCAGCAAATTATACTGGCAGTGAATGCTCAATTTCCGGGCAGCATCCATGATGCTCACATCCTGCGTGAGGGCACTGTATCTGACTTGTTTAACAATGAGCCACAAGGTCAATGCTGGATGCTTGGGGACAAAGGATATGGCCTCGCCACCTGGCTGATGACCCCCCTGTGTGACACCCACAGCGAGGCCGAGAGGCGATATAATGAGAGACACAGAGCAACTCACAATATCGTGGAGAAAACCATTTGAATGCTGAAGCAGCACTTTAGATGCCTGGATCACTCAGGAGGCGAGCTCCAATACCACACTGAGCAGGTAGCTCAATTCGTGGTGGTGTGCTCCATGCTGCACAACTTGGCTATCAGAAGGGGACAAGAGTTGCCTGATGAGTCTGATGTCCACCTCACCAGAGAGAGGAAGAGGAGGACGAGGAGACGAATGTTGACATCGGCCCAGACAATCAGGCTGACACTGAAGCCATGCCCCCGCCCCCCTGTAGATGGCATGAAAGGGCCTGTGGTGGCATGATAGCTGCAAGAGCCTTACATCAGGAGCTCATCAATGATCGCTTTGCCTGAAAGAACGTTGGTGTTATTTACAAGGCTGACACACTGCTGGGTGTGCAGGTGACACTTCAATGGTGGACATCACTTTGGTGATAGTTAAAGTTTAAGTTGATTGAAGTTAAGGAATCACCTTTGATGTTAAGGAATCACCAGCATGTAACGGTGCAGCTATCTGAGCCAATGCGCAACAAGGTTTTGTGAAATAAAAAACATTTAAATCGTACATTTGTCTGAAATTATGAGTATTTCTGTAAAAACCAACCCTCCCTCACCCCCCACCCCCCAGGCTTCTCCTCCCCACTTCTACCGCTTCCCCTTCCCCTTCCCCTCCTGACTCCAAGCCGCCTGGCTGCAGAGCTCCTCAGGCGATGCTTCATGCTGGGGGGGTTGACGGCCGAAACGCAGTTTGGACGGATACAGGAGAGGACGGTCCAGAGGTGAGAATGTGCTCCGAGCCTGAAGCAAGATGTTGCTCTTGCCTTTCATGTGTTGTTGGCAATGGGGTTGCGGCACCTTGGGGTGCAGTGCCACACTCCGGGACATCTGGGAGCCCTCTGCCAACAGTGTTCCTGGCTACCAGCTCCAGGACCTCCTCCATCCATTCCATGTTATTTCTTATTTGTTGGACAAAAACTCGGTGCCAACTATGTTCTTGATGCTTAGTAGGCTTTTTGATGCTGGTGAATCTCCCTCGTGCCTCCCACAACAGCCAAACAAGCACACACCACAGCCACACACACCTTCAGTCCCTCTGAGCTCCCTCTCTCTCTGTCTCCTCTTCTGCGCATGTCATGATGACCCTTGACTCCTGAATTGCGGGAATCGAGCATTGGCATGCCATTGCTAAGGACAGCGACACTTTACAGCAGGAGGTCAAAAAAATTTAACACTAGCGCCCATTTCATATCGCTCGCGGTAACGCCCATTTTCAAATATGGAGGCTAGGTGCTTTGAGAATGGGCGAGAAGCTGGCGATCTGAAAACCCTTTTGTATCGCCCCCACCGGAAATAATGCCCATTTTTGGGCGATACGCCAAAAGTGGAAAATCTAGCCCATGGTTTCTACTCCTTTGTGATGTCACTTGGAGACAGGTTTACGCCCCTGGTTACACAGCATCAGTGGGAGTCACTGTGGGAGGAGCTGGATTTGGCAGATGAGACTGCGAGTGAGTTTAGTCCATATAAATAGGGGAAAGGAAAGAACAGTTTAATATTAACTTAAGTAATTCAACCAAATGTCGTCAATTGCAAATACATTCACCTTAAAAATAATTATTGTCTCAAAAATAGTCCCTTTATAATCCAATTTAGATTCTAGAATTAATATTAATAATTTTTATGTTAAAACATTTTTGGAGTGAACAATATCTCAGGAAGGTGGAGAGAGAGGAGTCAAATCATCATCACACTAACTGGAACTGGAGAAATGTCGCTGGATTCACAGAGCAGATCTGGTGGGACCAAGACCCACAATTTCAAAGAGTGGATGAACCAAGAAGTTTCTGTAAAGTCTTGTCCCCTCAGTACAGATTCACACGAGGCATGTAGTGAAGTCAAGGTCACTCTGGACCTGCACCTTTAATTCACAGCTCTGGAATGCTACATTTGCCTGAGACCTGTCCTTATATGCCTCTCTCTTGCAAGTGCACCCCTGGTGGTAAGGTATGCTGGTGGTTACAGGTCATATCTTATTACAGTCATGTATAGCATGTTAGGTTACAGTTATATATAATAATGTAAGATACATGACATCACTCTCCCCCAAGGTCTTATTGTCTTTATAGGTTCAGTCTCTCAGGTGGTCTACGCTCTCACGTGGAGCGTCTGATTTGTGGTTCAGTTGTTTGCCTTGGTGTCTGTTTTTCTTTGGGTGTGGTTGCTGGTATCTCGCCTGGGCTGTCTGTTTTGATTGGTGTGATTGTTGTTGACTTGCCTGGGCTGTCTGTTGGGATTGCCCTTTCCTCAGGTTGTTCCCTCTGTCTGTCCACCAGGTGTGGTGCGAGTTCCACATTGTAGTCTGCCTCTGGTTCCGCAGTATTGTTGGTAAATCTGCTTTTGACTTGGTCTACATGCCTCCGGCAGGTTTTGCCAATGTCCATTTGTACTACCGGTAGCCTGTTTCCTTCCTTGCCCGTTACTGCCCCTGCAAACCATTTGGGACCCCTGCCATAGTTTAGTACAAACACTTTGTCCCCTATCTCATTCCATCTCCCCCTCAAATTTCATGGTACTCAGTCAGCTTACGGCGCTTTGCCTCAATGATTTCGTGCATGCCTGGGAGGATTAATGAGAGCCTTGTTTTTAAAGTTCTTTTCATCAACAGTTGCGCGGGGGGGATCCCAGTCAGTGAGTGCGGACGAGATCTGTATGCCAGCAGCAGTCGCGACAGGCGACCCTGCAGCGTGGGACCTTGGATTTTAAGCATGCCTTGTTTAATGATTTGCACTGCTCTCTTCGCCTGGCAGTTGGAGGTCAGCTTGAACGGTGCCATCTTGACGTGATTTATGCTGTGGTCAATTATAAAATCTTGGAATTCTGCGCTGGTGAAGCACGGACCATTGTCACTGACCAATGTGTCAGGGATTCTGTGCGTTGCAAACATGGTTGCGAGGGTCTCCACAGTGGTGGAGGTTGTGCTCGAGTTTAAAATGGTGCATTAGATCCACTTTGAAAATGCATCTACAACTACGAGGAACATTTTGCTCATGAATGGGCCCGCATAGTCTATGTGCACCCATGACCACGGTTTGGTAGGCCAGGGCCAGGGGCTCAGGGGAGCCTCCCTGGGGGCATTGCTGATTTGGGCACAAATGGTGCACCTTCGGACGCAGAGCTCCAAGTCCGCATCAATACCAGGCCACCAGACGTGGGATCTGGCTATGGCCTTCATGAGAACGATCCCTGGGTGCTCGCGGTGGAGTTCCCGGACAAATGCCTCTCTGCCTCGCAGAGGCATGACTACTCTGCTGCCCCACATCAGGCAGTCTGCTTATAGTGATAGCTCATGCATGCGCCTGTGAAAGGGTTTTAATTCCTTGGGGATCGCGAGCCTCTGCCCAGTCACCAGTTAGGACACATCTTTTTACTAAGGATAACGTGGGGTTGCTGGCCGTCCAGGGTCTGATTTGGCGAGCCGTCATGGGCGAACCTGTGGACTCAAAGGCATTGATTGCCATGACTATCTCACAGTCCTGTTCGTCAGACCCTTCCGTGGTCACCAGGGGTAGCCTGCTGAGCGCATCGGCACAGCTGTCTGTGCCTGGTCTGTGCCTTATGGTATAGTCGTAGGACGCCAGCATGAGTGCCCACCGTTGAATTCGTGCTGAGGCGTTGGCGTTTATTGCTTTGCTCTCGGATAGGAGGGACGTGAGGGGCTTGTGGTCGGTTTCTAACGCGAACTTGGCCACGAAAAGGTATTGGTGCATCTTTTTAACACCGTACACGCATACGAGCGCCTCCTTCTCTACCATTCCGTACCCGCGCTCCGCCCGCAAAAGTGACCTGGTGGCATAAACTATGGGTTGTAATTTGCCCGCACTATTGACATGTTGAAAAATGCACCCGACCCCATACGCTGACGCATCGCATGTGAGAACTAGCTTTTTACCTGGATCAAAGAAAGTCAAAACACGTTGGAACACAGAAGGTTGCGTGCCTTATTGAAGGCGCGTTCCTGGGCGTCCCCCCAAAACCAATCGCACCCCTTCCTGAGGAAGAGGCTCCAGCAGCGTGCTTAAGTTCTGCATAAAGCTCCCAAAGTAATTGAGTAGTAACTCGTCGCCACTGTAAAGTCCTGTCCCCTCAGTACAGATTCACACGAGGCATGTAGTGAATCAAGGTCACTCTGGACCTGCACCTTTATTTCACAGCTCTGGAATGCTGCACTTGCCTGAGACCTGTCCTTATATACCTGTCTCCTGCAAGTGCACCCCTGGTGGTAACGTATGCTGGTGGTTACAGGTCTTATCTTATTACAGTCATGTATAGCATGTTAGGATACAGTTATGTATAATAATGTAAGATATATGACAGTTTTAGCAATGGTTGTAAAGGTGAGGAACTTTACTGAGGATCCTTTCAGTCCTGGATTTGCCATGGTGAAAGTCTAACCATCTACTCGGAGCTTCTTCAACAGATGCCATAAAGGTCCTCGTTTGATGCGGCAAGTAAATAATTACATAAAGCTATCCCATACATAAGTGTTCAAAAGGAAAATACTGCGGATGCTGGAATATGAAATAAAAACAGAAAATTCTGGAAATCTCAATCGGTCAGGCAGCATCTATAGAGAGAAACAGAGTTAATGATTCAGGTCTGAAACGTTTGCGCTGTTTCTCTCCACAGATGCTGCCTGACCTGCTGAGATTTCCATACCTAGGTGTACTTGACACTTACATGTAGAGGGATGTTTAATCTCTATTCATCCCATGCTGTACCTCAGTTAGTGTGCTTTATTGGGAGTGTCAGATAGTAATTTGTTGTGGAAGGCTATACTCCGTATCTAACCCGTGCTGCATAGGGTCTGGGAGTGTTTGATGGGACAGTGTCCAGGGAGCTTTACTCTGTATCTAACCCGCACTGTACTGGGTCTGGGAGTGTTTGATGGAACAGTGTACCTGGCTGTAACTGCCCTGTGAGTGTTTGATGAGACAGTGTAGAGGCCGCTTTACTCTGCATTTAACTGTCTGACCTTTTTTGACAACAGAGGAGGACACAATAAATCTGCAAAAGGACATAGGCAGGCTAAGTGAGTGGGCAAAAATTTGGCAGATGAAGTATAATGTTGGAAAATGCGACGTCATGCACTTCGGCTGAAAAAATCAAAGAGCAAGTTATTATTTAAATAGAGAAAGATTGCAAAGTGCCGCAGTACAGCGGGACCTGGAGGGAAACACAAAAGGATACTATGCAGGTACAGCAAGTGATCAGGAAGGCCAATGGTATCTTAGCCTTTATTGCAAAAGGGGATGGAGTATAAAAGCAGGGAAGTCTTGCTACAGCTATACAAGGTATTGGTGAGGCCACACCTGGAATACTGCTTGCAGTTTTGGTTTCCATATTTATGAAAGGCTACACTTGCTTTGGAGGCAGATCCGAGAAGGTTCACTAGGTTGATTCCGGGGATGAGGGAGTTGACTTATGAGGAAAGTTTGAGTAGGTTGGGCCTCTACTCATTGAAATTCAGAAGAATGAGAGGTGATCGTATCGAAACGTATAACATTATGAGGGGGCTTAACAAGGTGGATGCAGAGAGGATGTTTCCACTGATGGGGGAGACTAGAACTAGAGGGCATGATCTTAGAATAAGGGGCCACCCATTTAAAACAGAGATGAGGAGGAATTTCTTGTCTCAGAGGGTTGTAAATCTGTGGAATTTGCTGCCTCAGAGAGTTGTGGAAGCTGGGACATTGAATAAATTTAAGACAGAAATAGACAGTTTCTTAAATGATAAGGGGATAAGGGCAGAGGGCAGGGAAGTGGACCTGAGTCCATGATCAGATCAGCCATGATCGTATTGAACGGCGGAGCAGGCTCGAAGGGCTGTATTGCCTACTCCTGTTCCTATTTCTTATGGTCTTATGTTCTATGTTCTTATTCAGTGCAGCATTGTCGATGGTACCTCCCACCACTTTGCTAATCATTGAGGAATGGCTCATGGGGCGGTAACTGGCTATTGGATTAGCTTGGCTAGATGTGTGGCTAATTGTGGAGCACATGTCTCAGCTCTGTAAACGGGATGTTGCCGTAGCTCATAGCCTTTACTGTATCCATTTCTTGATATCACGTTGAGTAAATCGAATTGCTGGAGATTGGCATCTGTCATGGTGGGGTCCTGGGGAGGAAGCCGAGATGGGTCGTCCACTCTGCACTTCTGGCTGAAGATGGTTGTGAAGGCTTCAGCCTTGCCTTTTGCACTCACGTGTTGTGCTCCATCACAGTTGAGGATGGGAATATTCATGGACCCTTGTCTTTCCGTTACCATTTATGACTGGATGTTGTAGGATTGTAGAGCTTTGTTCTGATCCATTGGGTGTGGGATCGCTTAGCTCTGTCTATAGCATGCTGCCTCCACTGTTTCACATGCATATAATACTGTGTTGTAGCTTCACCAAGCTGGTATCTGATTTTCTGTTACAGCTGGTGCAGCTCCAGGCATGCTCTTCAAAACTCCTTGCTGAACCAGTGTTGGTTTGATGGCAATGGTAGAGCGAGGGATATGTCAGCCCATGACGTTACAGATTGTGGGGGAATACAATTCTGTTGCTGGTGATGGCCCACAGCGCCTCATGGATGCCCAGTTTTGAGCTGGTAGATCGGTTCTGAATTTATCCCATTTAGCACGGTGGTAGTGTCATACAACATGATGACGGGGTACCCTCAGTGGCTCGGTAGAACCACCATTGACAGAGCTGGCCGAGTCTTGAAGGACATCGCTGCCAGACTGGGTTCACGGCAGGTGGTGAGAGAACAAACACGCACCACTACCAAGCCACACTTGGTGATTGACATTGAAGTCCCCAACCAGAGTATGTTCTGTTCCTCAGCATCCACAGTACGCCAGTGATGGATGGAATAAATATTTAAGATGGTGGTTGGAGTGTCACCATCAAGTGGAGAGATTTCCCCCTGATTCCCATTGACTTAAGTTTTACTAGGGCTCCTTGGTGCTACACTTGGTGAAATGCTGCCTTGATGTTGAGGAATTCAACTCTGTTGTCAAGGTTTGGACTGAAAGAGGTCAGGAGCCATGTGGTCCTGGCAGAAACCAAACTGAGTATTGGTGAGCAGGCTAATTGTGCGTAAGCGCCGCTTGATAGTGTTATATATGTGGAATTGTATTTACTCTGTACAGCCACCAGAGGGGTCATTCCATGGAGTCACAAGGAATCCCATAATTCCTTGGGAGCACAGGTATTTAAGAAGGCTTCACATGTTGGAGAGGCACTTTGGAGACCTGCAATAAAAGACTAAAGTCACACTTTACTTTGAGCTCACAGTATTCAGTCTGACTCTTTCTCCATGCACAACAACTGGCGACAAGATACAGATAGCAAACCCAAAGATGCAGAGAACAGTGGGCATCCTGGAGAAATTTTCAGAGGGAGATGATTGGGAAACTTTTGTGGAGCAACTCGACCAATACTTCATGGCCAACGAGCTGGATGGGGAAGAGAGCGCTGCCAAACGTAGAGCGATCCTCCTCACTGCCTGTGGGGCTCCAACGTATGGCCTCATGAAGAATCTTCTCACTCCAGCGAAACCCATGGAGAAATTGTGCACATTGGTCCGAGAGCATTTGAACCCGAAGGAAAGCATTCTAATGGCGAGGTACCGGTTCTACACCTACAAAAGGTCTGAAGGCCAGGAAGTGGCGAATTATGTCGCCGAGCTAAGATGCCTTGCAGGACATTGCGAATTTGAAGGACATTTGGAGCACATGCTCAGAGATTTTTTTGTACTTGGCATTGGCTACGAAACCATACTTCGCAAGCTGTTGACTGTAGAGACCGCAACCTTGAGTAAGGCCATAGCGATAGCCCAGGCATTCATTGCCACCAGTGACGATACTAAGCAAATCTCTCAATACACAAGTGCTGCTACAAGTATTGTGAACAAAGTGATGTTGCTTTTGAATCATAACATACAGGGCAGGTCACATATATCTGCAACTACACGTCCACAGATGACTCCGAGTCCACCATCAAGGATGATGAATGCAAGGCCATTAACACCTTGTTGGCGCTGCGGGGGTGATCATCGTTTCCTTTCATGCCGATTCAAAGGATATGTTTACAAGGGCTGTGGAACAATGGGACACCTCCAATGAGTGTGCAGGCGAGCTGCTAAGCCTGTAAAACCTGCAAACCACCATGTTGCAGAGGAGGACAGATCCACAGAGGATTACTACGAACCAAAGCCTCAGATATAGGAGGCAAAGGTACATGGGGTGCACACATTCATCACAAATTGTCCCCCGATAAAAGCTGAATGTTGAACTAAATGGATTCCCGGTGTCAGTAGAGCTGGATACGGGCGCGAGCCAGTCCATCATGGGCAAAAAGACTTTCGAAAGGTTGTGGTGCAACAAGGCCTCAAGGCCAATCTTAACTCTAGTTCGCACGAGACTAAGAACTTACACAAAAGAACTGATTCCTGTAATCGGCAGTGCTACCGTAAAGGTCTCCTATGATGGAGCGGTGCACAAGCTACCACTCTGGGTGGTACCGGGCGATGGTCCCACGCTGCTCGGCAGGAGCTGGCTGGGAAAGATACGCTGGAACTGGGATGATATCCGAGCGCTATCGCCCGCTGATGACACTTCGTGTGCACAGGTCTTAAACAAATTTCCTTCGCTGTTCAAACCAGGCATCGGGAAATTCCAAGGAGCAAAAATGCAGATCCACCAAATTCCAGGGACGCGACCCATCCATCACAAGACGAGAGCAGTACCGTACATGATGAGACAAAGAGTAGAAATCGAGCTCGACCGGCTCCAAAGAGAGGCATCATCTCACCGATCGAGTTCAGCGAGTGGGCCAGTCCTATTGTCCCAGTCCTCAAGGGAGATGGCACCGTCAGAATCTGTGGCGATTACGAAGTAACTATCAATCGTTTCTCCCTGCAGGACCAATACCCACTTCCAAAAGCCGACGACCTCTTTACAACACTGGCAGGAGGAAAGACGTTCACGAAGCTGGATCTGACCTCAGCCTACATGACGCAGGAATTGGAGGAATCATCGAAGGCCCTCACCTGCATCAACAATCACAAAGGTCTTTTTGTTTATAACAGATGCCCGTTTGGAATCCGATCAGCAGCGGCGATGTTCCAGAGAAACATGGAAAGTTTACTGAAGTCGGTCCCGCACAATGTGATCTTCCAGGGCGACATCTTGGTCACAGTCGAGCACCTGCAGAACCTGGAGGAGGTTCTTAGTCAACTCAACCGAGTGGGGCTCAGGTTAAAACGTTCGAAATGCGTTTTCCTGGCGCCTGAAGTGGAGTTCCTGGGAAGGAGGATTGCGGCATCAGGCACACCAACGCGAAGACGGAGACAATCGAGAACGCACCGAGGCCACAGAATGTGATGGCGTTGCAGTCGTTTCGGGGACTCTTTAACGACTTTGGTAACTTCTTACCGGGTCTCAGCACTCTGCTAGAACCACATCATGTCTTACTGTGAAAAGGGGGCAAATGGGTTTGGGACAAAAGCCAAGAAAATGCCTTTGTAAAATCGAGAAAATTGTCATGCTCAAACAAATTGCTTGTGTTGTATGATCCATGTAAGCGGTTGGTACTAGCATGTGATGCGTCATCATATGGCGTCGGGTGTGTATTGCAACAAGCTAATGATTTCGGGAAACTGCAACTGGTTGCTTATGCATCCAGGAGTCTGTCTAAGGCCGAGAGAGCCTACAGCATGATTGAAAAAGAAGTGTTAGCGTGTTTCTATGGAGTAAAGAAAATGCATCAATACCATTTTGGGCTAAAATTTGAATTGGAACCTAACCATAAGCCACTTATATCCCTGTTTTCCGAGAGTAAAGGGATAAATACCAATGCATCGGCCCGCATCCAGAGATGGGCGCTCACGTTGTCTGCATACACTACGCCATCCGCCACAGGCCAGGCACAGAAAACTGCACCGATGCTCTCAGTAGGCTGCCATTGTCCACCACAGGGGTGGAAATGGCACAGCCCGCAGATCTAGCCGTGGTTATGGAGGTATTTGAGAGTGAGCAATCACCCGTCACTGCCCGGCAGATCAAAACCTGGACAAGCCAGGACCCCTTATTATCTCCAGTCAAAAGCTGTGTGCTTCACGGGAGCTGGTCCAGTGTCCCAGTTGAAATGCAGGAAGAGATAAAGCCGTTCCAGCGGCGTAAAGTTGAAATGTCTATACAGGCAGACTGCCTTCTGTGGGGCAATCGAGTAGTGGTCCCCAAGAAGGGCAGAGACACCTTCATCAATGACCTCCACAGTACCCACCCAGGCATCGTAATGATGAAAGCGATAGCCAGATCCCACGTGTGGTGGCCCGGTATCGATGCGGACTTAGAGTCCTGCGTTCACAGATGTAATACATGCTCGCAGTTAAGCAATCTACCCAGGGAGGCACCGCTAAGTTTATGCTCTTGGCCCTCCAAACCGTGGTCTAGGGTACACGTCGACTATGCAGGCCCGTTCTTGGATAAAATGTTCCTTGTGGTTGTAGACGCGTACTCCAAGTGGATTGAATGTGAGATAATATCGGCTAGCTCGTCCACTGCCACTACTGAAAGCTTGCGGGCCACGTTTGCCACACACGGCTTACCCGATGTCCTTGTGAGCGACAATGGGCCATGTTTACCAGTGCTGAGTGCAAAGAATTCATGACGTGTAACGGGATCAAACATGTCACATCTGCCCCGTTTAAACCAGCATCCAATGGTCAGGCAGAGAGAGCAGTGCAACCATCAAGCAATGCTTGAAGAGGGTAACTGAAGGCTCGCTGCAGACTTGCCTATCCCGAGTCCTGCTTAGCCACCGCACGAGACCACACTCACTCACTGAGATCCCACCTGCTGAACTGCTCATGAAAAGAGCACTTAAGACAAGGCTCTCGTTAGTTCACCCTGATCTACATGAACAGATAGAGAACAGGCGGCTTCAACAAAGTGCATACCATGATAGCGCAAATGTGTCATGCGAGATTGAAGTCAATGATCCTGTATTTGTATTAAATTATGGACAAGGTCCCAAATGGCTTCCCAGTATTGTCGTGGCCAAAGAGAGGAGCAGGGTGTTTCAGGTCAAACTTTCAAATGGACTCATTCACCGGAAACACTTGGACCAAATCAAACTCAGACTCACGGACTACCCTGAGCAACCCACCTTGGACCCTACCTTTTTTGATCCCCCAACACACACACCAGTGGCAACCGACACCACGGTTGACCACGAAGCAGAACCCATCGTCCACAGCAACCCTGCAGGGCCCAAAACAGCAGCCAGCCCAGCAAGGCCAGCTGCACAGCAGCCCAGTGATGGCCCAACAAATGATTCAACAACACCAGCTTTCACACCGAGACGATCAACCAGGGCAAGAAGGTTCCCAAATCGACCCACATTGAAAATAGTTACATTATTCACTTTGGGAGGGAATGTTGTTATATATGTGGACTTGTATTTACTCTGTACAGCCACCAGAGGGCTCATTCCCCAGAGTCCCAAGTAATCCCATAATCCCTTGGGAGCACAGGCATTTAAGAAGGCTTCACAGGTTGGAGAGGCACTCTGGAGACCTGCAATAAAAGACTAAGGTTACACTTTACTTTGAACTCACAGTGTTCAGTCTGACTCTTTCTCCATACACAACAGATAGCATTGTCGATGACACCTCCCACCAGTTTGCTGATCATTGAGGAATGGCTGATGGGGCTGTTGGATTAGCTTGGCTAGAGGTGTGGCTAGGTGCACTGGCCTTCAGCTCTACAAACTGGATGTTGCAGGCCATAGCCTTTGCAGTATCCAGTGCACTCTGCCGTTTCTTGATATCAAGCTGGGTGAATCGAATTGCTGAAGACTGGCATCTGTCATGGTGGGGGCCTGAGGAGGAAGCTGAGATGGGTCATCCACTCGGCACTTCTGGCTGAAGATGGTTACGAAGGCTTCAGTTTGGCCTTTTGCACTCAAGTGCTGTGCTCTGCCACTGTTGAGGATGGGGATATTCATAGAAGCTTCTACCCCCGTTAGTTGTTTAATTGTCCGTCACCATTTATGACTGGATGTTACAGGACTGCAGTGCTTTGATCTGATCCATTGGGTGTGGGATTGCTTAGCTCTGTCTATAGAATGCTGCCGCTGCTGTTTCACATGTATATAGTCCTGTGTATACCAAGCTGGTATCTGCTTTTCAGTTACACCTGGTGCAGCTCCTGGCATACTCTGCAAAACTCCTCATTGAAACAGGGTTGGTTTGATGGTAACGGCATTGGAAAAGATATTCCAGCCCATGAGATTACAGATTGTGGTGGAATACAATTCTGTTGCTGATGATGGCCCACAACGCCTCATTGTTGTCCAGTTTTGAGCTGCTGGATATGTTCTTAATCTATCCCATTTAGCATGGTTGTAGTACTATGCAACATGATGAAGGAGTGTCCTCGGTGTGAAATCACGATTTCGCCTCTACAAGGACTGTACGGTGGTCACTGCTACCAATGCTGTCATGGACAGATGCCTCTGCGAAAGGTCGATTGGTGAGGACAAGATCAAGTAGTTTTTTTCCCTCGTGTTTGTTCTCTCACCCCCTGCCGTGAGCCCAAGTCTGGTAGCTATGTCCTTCAGGAATTGGCCAGCTCGGTCATT
Source organism: Pristiophorus japonicus (assembly GCF_044704955.1). NCBI lineage: Eukaryota > Metazoa > Chordata > Chondrichthyes > Pristiophoridae > Pristiophorus > Pristiophorus japonicus. The sequence continues at coordinate 202,851,334 of NC_091983.1, read as the reverse complement.
GTTGGTACTACCGAGTCACTCTTGGCGATGGACATTGATGAACCCACCCAGAGTACATTCCGTGCCCTAGCAGTCACTGTGTACCAGTGGTGGAGGAAGACTGGCATCTGTGATGGTAGGGACTTTAGGAGGAAGCTAAAATAGGTTTCCACTTGGCACTTCTGGCTGAAGATGATTACAAAGGCTTCAACCTTGTCTTTTGCAATCACATGCAGTGCCACAGGTGAGGATAGGGATGTTCATGGAGCCTCATCCTCCTGTTAGTTGTTTAATTGTCCATCACCATTCTCGACTGGACGTGGCAGGATTGCAGCGCTTTGATCTGATACATTCAGTGTGGAATCGCTTAGCTCTGTCGATAACATACTGCCGCCGCTGTTTAACATGCATATAATCCTGAGTTGTAACTTCACCTATCTTTCAGTTACAAATGGTGCTGCTCCTGGCTTCAACACTCCTCATTGAACCAGGGTTGGTTTGATGGTAAAGGTAGAGGAAAAGATATGCCAACCCATGAGGTTACAGATTGTGGTGGAATACAATTCTATTGCTGCAAGTGACCCACAGCACTATATGGATACCCAGTTTTGAGCTGCTAGTTGTGTTCTTAATCTATCCCATTTAGTACGGACGTAGTACCACACAACATGAGGAAGGGGTGTTCTCGGTATCAAGTCGAGACTTTGTCTCCACAAGGACTGTACGGTGGTCACTGCTACCAAAGCTGTCATGGACAGATGCCTCTCGACAGGTAGATTGGGGAGGACGAGATCAAGTAGGTTTTTCCCTTGTGTTTGTTCTCTCACCCCCTGCCGTGAATCCAGTCTGGCAGCTATGTCCTTCAGGAATTGGCCAGCTCGGTCATTGTTGGTACTACCAAGTCACTCTTGGTGATGGACATTGATGAACCCACCCAGAGTACATTCTGTGCCCCAGCAGCCACAGTGTACCAGTGGTGGAGGGAGTGAATTTTAAGATGGTGGATGGAGTGCTGATCATGCGGACTGCTCGCTCCTAAATTGTGTCGAATTTCTTGAGTGTTGTTGGAGCTGCAACCATCCAGGCAAGTGGAGAATATTTCATTACACCCGTGATTTGAGCCTTTTAGCTGCTGGAAAGGTTTTGGGGAGTCAGGTTATGAGTTGCCGCAGGATACCCAGCCTTTGACTAGCTCTTGTAGCCACATTATTTAATTGGCCAGTCTAGTTACATTTCTGGTCAATGGGACCTCAGCTATGTTGATGGTGGGACATTCAATGATAGTAATACCATTGAATGTCATGGGGAGATGTTTAGCCTCTACCTTGATGGAGTTGGTCATTGTCTGACACTGGAGTGGCAAAAATGTTACTTGCCACTTATCATCCCCAACCTGATAGGTGTTCAGGGGCTAGAACCTTCACTTTTTTGCATGCTTAATGCCCACTTACCACCCATTTTACCGCTGAAACGACGTATAACACCCATATATCGCCCATTTTGGCACAAAATCGAAACTGACGGGCATTTTTCGGAAACTTATCACCGAGCGTTACTTTCCCCATGTGTTTAACGCTGGGAAAAAATAATACTGCCCGCCCACTTTTTTGGGGCAGAATCATCAGAATGGCCGAAATCAACGCCCATAATATCGGCCAGCGTTACTTTCCGTTCGAAATTAACGCCGAGATTCAATAATACCGCCCGCCTTTTTTTTGTCGTAAAGAGCACATTTGGTGAAACTAGCAGCCAAGAGATCACCCACTGTCACTTTAACGCCTCACATACATATCGCCCAAAATATCGCTAGCCTTAAAAACCACTCAGAAAAAGTGTTCTGAACGAACGCCAGCGGTGTGGCTGGCATTTTTAAATTCACAGGTCACTTCACTCAAAAGGCTGCTTCAACTTCGGGGGAGTTTGCATTGACTCTGGAGTTCTTCTCAGGTGAAGTGAACATCTGAACAGACATATTTTCAGACTTTGGATCATTGGGGCTTTACTCTACGTGTATTTTAGTGAGGAAATCATTGCTTCTGATCAATCGCTATTATACTTTCAATGCAATGGGGCCACAAAATAATAACTGTGTTTAAGCAGTGCTTCAGATGTCTTGACCACTCAGGAGGGGAGCTACAATACAACCCTGAGCAAGTAGCTAAATTCGTGGTCATGTGCTCGATGCTGCACAACCTGGCTATCAGGAGGGGCCAAGAATTGCCAGAAGGGACTGATGCTCCACCTCATGAGAGAGAGGAAGAGGACGACGAGGGGTTGGACGCTGATCTAGGGCCAGATAATCAGGTTGGCTATGCAACCATGTCCACGATCCCCTCCAGACCATAGGAAAGGGCCCGTGTTGGCTACATTGCTGCAAGACTCTTACGCGAGGAGCTGAGATGTGAACGATTTGCCTGAAAGAACGTTGATGTGAGTGACAACACTGACACATTGCTGTGTGTGTGCAGCTTAGACATCAATGGTGCCCATCACCTTGGTGCCAGTTAAAGTTTACGTTGATTGATGTTAAGTTGTATTTAACCCTTTCATGGTAAGGAATCACCAGTGTGTAATGGTCCAGCTACCTGAGACAATGCACAACAAGGTTATATTCAATAACAAAAGTTTAATACCAACATTGATCTGAAATCATAAGTATCACAGGCAATAACACCCAACCCCCACCCACACCCCACTTTTTCCACCATTGACATCAATCAAATGTTCAACATGTCCAGCAACACAGAATACAAATGAAAAGCAGGAGGGTGGTCCCTCCCCCCATACATTACAACAAATTGCACACATCCAGATGGAGATATAACACAGCCATCACCTGCGCACATGCACCTCACTTTCCTTTCCCTCTCCCCTTCTTCTCCCCATCTCTATCCCTTCCACTCCTCGCTCCATGGCGCCTGGCCGAGGAGCTCCTCAGGCGGTGCCTCATTGAGGGGGATGAAGGCAGATATGTTCTTGGGACGGGTATAGGAGCGGGGGGTGCCGAGGGGGCAACATTCTCTGATGCAGAAGCAGGATCTTGGTCCTTGCTCTCATCTGTCATTCGCAATGGTGGTGCTGCACCTAGGGGTGGAGTGCTGCGCTCGGGGACCACTGGGAGGCCTGTGCCAGCAGTGTTCCTGGCTATCGCATCCAGGGCCTCCACCGTCCGTGGAATGTACTCGGTTATGGTGGCCAGCTGTCGGGATATGCCTCCCAATGCTTTGATGAGCTGGTCATCAATGTCTACAGTCCTCCTGGACAACTGTACCATCTCTCCGCTGTCACATGGCGCTCGTGGAACAGACCTGCCACATCCACAAGACCACTGCGGGGTCGGCGCTGTCCTAGGGACAAATGGGGTGAGGTACTCGGGGCCAGAGTGGAGGCGGGAATGACCGGAGGACCACTAGATGGCCTTGGGGTGGAATGGCTTCTGGAGCATGGCGATGCAGGTTCCTCGAAGTCCGCGCTCTCATCCGTGGAGAACAGACCCAGCGGATTGACGGGCGACAATCGGAGCTCCTCAGCACCAAATGTTTCATCATCCGGAGAATCGAGCCCCGCGCCCCCACCTTCTGACCTCTGTGGTCTTGCCTGGGGCCGTGCTGCTCTGAGCTGCAAAACACAAATGAGGTTATTATAGAAGAAGGGGGTGCTAGGGTCACAAGGTGAGTCCAACGCTACACACAGCATATACACGACAAAAGCACCACCATTCTCAAAATCATCGCAGACATCACATTTCTTAGAAACATAGAAACATAGAAAATAGTTGCAGGAGTAGGCCATTCGGCCCTTCGAGCCTGCACCACCATTCAATAAGATCATGGCTGATCATTCACCTCAGTACCTCTTTCCTGCTTTCTCTCCATACCCCTTGATCCCTTTAGCCGTAAGGGCCTTATCTAACTCCCTCTTGAATATATCCAATGAACTGGCATCAACAACTCTCTGCGGTAGGGAATTCCACAAGTTAACAACTCTGAGTGAAGAAGTTTCTCCTATCTCAGTACTAAATGGCTTACTCCTTATCCTTAGACTATGTGCCCTGGTTCTGGACTTCCCCAACATCGGGAACATTCTTCCTGCATCTAACCTGTCCAACCCCGTAAGAATTTTATATGTTTCTATGAGGTCCCCTCTCATCCTTCTAAACTCCAGTGAATATAGGCCCAGTCGATCCAGTCTCTCCTCATATGTCAGTCCTGCCATCCCGGGAATCAGTCTGGTGAACCTTCGCTGCACTTCCTCAATAACAAGAATGTCCTTCCTCAGATTAGGAGACCAAAACTGAACACAATATTCAAGGTGAGGCCTCACTAAGGCCCGATGCGGTAATCATCAACACATTTGCATTCCAATGATTTTCATTCGGCCATCATTATTTCTAGGACAAATTTAGAAATCCTCTATCATATATGATTGTTCGGCTATGAGTGGGTGTGGCATCTATTGACTTTACATCACGCAGTGGTGTAAGCTTTACTCACGTGGCATCACTTCAGGGTCTGTAGATGCATCCGTGACTCTCCAGGGGCACTTCCCCACGAGTGCTAGCATTCGCTCCTCCATCTCAGTGATGTCGCTGGGGACTGGTAGCCCCCCCAACGTTGGCCTCTGCACGGACCTCATCGTCGATAGCTTCTTCTGTAAAAGGTGACAGGACGACATGGCATGAGATCATTGCATGATATCATTGCTAGGTACTGTCACAGAGACTGATACAACACATAACCGACAGATGTAATCATCATTATTATGAAAATTATCATTCTTTACCTAAAGACGTACACCGTGACTGCAGGCTTTGAGTAAAACATTCCCGGTAAAAGTGAAAGAGCTCACATTTAATGATAGCCAGTCATGACTGTTACAAATCAAATTATATAAATATATAAGTACATGTAAATCAATGTAATACTTATTCTTGCGGTTCCCAAGGTCGTTCCATCATTTGCGGCATTGGTTGCCCTCATGAAGCTCGTTGGACGCCATTGAGACCACCAGTGCTATCTTGATCCATATCCTTTGGTAGGCCTTTGGGGTGGGCTTCCCACACCCTCCCTGAGTCAAATCACCCCAGCGTGACTTGACCTCCTGCAGGATGGAGGCATTTGCCTCATCCGAGGACCTCCTGCCTCTTTTGCGCCCTCCAATGTGCTCCTCTCCCACCTCACTGCTCTCTCCAGCGTCAGTCTCCACAGCGTGCTGTGATGCCTCCTCCTCTCTCTCCATTATAGGCCAAATTTGGGCAAATATGTGGCTGGTAACAACTAATTTTTCTTTGCCTACTTGCTGTGAAGCTCTAAAGTCTCCCCCCTTCCTCCCAAAGCAGCACACCACACCCAGACACGCCTTCAGTCCCTCTGAGCTCCCTCTGTCTCCTCTTCTGCGCATGTCATGATGACCCTTGACCTCCTGAATCGCAGGAATTCTGCGTTGCCATGCCGTTGCTAAGGACGGCCACACTCTACAGCAGAAGATCAAAAAATTTAATGCTACCACCCATTTTATACCGCCAACGGTAACGCCCACTTTCAAAAATGGAGACTAGGTGCTTTGAGAATGGGCGAGAAGCCGGCGATCTGAAAACCCTTTTTTAACGCTCACACCGGAAATAATGCCCATTTTTGGGTGATAAGCACAAAAGTGGAGGTTCTAGCCCCAGGTCTTGCTGCACGCGAACACAGACTGCCTCATTACCTGAAGAATTGCAAGTGTAATTCAATCAGCAATGAACATCCCCACTTCTGAAGGTCATTCATAAAGCCGCTGAAGATTTGCCATTGACACTTCCTGAGGAACTCCTGCAGCGATGACTTGGAGCTACGATGATTGGCCTTCAAAAACCACAAGCATTTTCCTTGTGCTATACATTGACACCATCCAATGGAGAGTTTTCCCCCTGATCCCCAGTGACCAGTTTTATTAGGGTTTCTTGATGGCACACATGGTCAATGAAGAAAGAAAGACCTTGGATTTTTAGTACACCTTTCCCAATTTCAGGACATCTCAAATCAATTTACAGCAATTGGAAAATGGGCAAAATGAGGGAAGGAAAAACTGAGCAGGATGAGAAGGAGAGAAGCAGGGAAGTAGAAACATTATCAATAGAAACGTTGTTCTGTAGAAGTAAAGCTCAACAGAAAATAAAAATAATGAGAAGGAGGGAGAAAAATGTAATAGAAAATGAGAAATTTCACAGTGACTAAAACAGTAATTAAAAAAATGAGATGGATGAGAGGATGAGGTTGGTAGGCAATAGAAAATATATTAAAAAGAAATGGAGAAAGAAAGGAAACTACAAAATCAGAGATGAAAAGGAGGGAAAAAAATAGAAAAAGCTATTTTAATCATTTATAAAAATATATCAAACATAACACGAACCATTTACATATTTTGTTAATAGACAAACACAATGCTGCAGATTAATTCTTCCCTGAGGCTAACAGAACAGACTGCTGCTGATTGGAGACAAAAGGCTAGTGACGCTTTCAGAGTGAGACCTGTAAAGGGGGGTGGGGTGGTGGGCGAGGAGGCGATGCTATGTAACCCAGACAGCTCCTGTAGGGCACTGAGTTCAAAGGGACGTTGAACCCAAGGTCCCCTCCTCCTCCCGTGTTCCCTCCGCCCCGTCCCTCTCCCCATTTTAGAGCTGCCTGGGTCACATAGCATCACCTACCCCCTGCCCCCCCCTTTACAGGTCTATGAGGACATTCACTGCATTTCCCACTCCATGAAAAAATAACAATGTGGGATTTTAAACATCGTTTGGTGTTACATTTCATGCTTCATGTACAGATCGCAGACTTGAGAAACACTTCACTGTGAAAATCTGTTTCATGTAACAATTAAAAAATTGTATTTACTACTTGTTGTTCGATGTTTTCATTTCAAACTTTCATCTCATCAACTCATGTAAATAGTTGATACTTATGAACACAGATAAATGTGACATAGTACATTTGGTAAGAAAAATAGAACGATCAAATATTACTTGGAAAAAACGAATCTAAATGGGGTAGAAAAGCAAAGTGATCTCGGAATATAAATACACAAATCACAAAGTAGCAGCACAAGTTAACAAGTCCATCAAAAAAGCAAAGCAAGCACTAGTGTTTATTTTTAAAGAAAGAAAGACTTACATTTATATAGTGCCTTTCACGACCACCAGACGTCTCAAAGCGCTTTACAGCCAAAGAAGTAGTTACCTGTAATGTGGGAAAAGTGGCAGCCAATTAGCGCACAGCAACTCTCACATATAGCAATGTGATAATGACCAGATAAACTATTTTTGTTCATTTAGGGATAAATATTAGCCAAGACACCGGGAATAACTCTCCTGCTCGTCTTCGAAATAATGCCATGGGATTGTTTAAGGCCACCTGAGAGGGCAGATGGGGCCTCGGTTTAACATCTCATCTGAAAGACGGCACCTCCGGCAGTGCAGCACTAGTAACTTTCAAAAAGGTAATTGAAGAAATTTGCAGGGCTTTGGGGAAAGAGCAGGGAAATGGGACTAATTGGATAGATCTTTCAAAGATCCGGCACAGCATTATGGGCCAAATGGCCTCCTTCTGTGCTGTGTAAATCTATGATTCTGTGAATAAACCTGATTGACTAGCCAATCAGGAAGAGTGCCGCTCACCAACAGGTCACCAAGGCTGTCTCGGGGATTCAACTCAGTTCCATCTTCCACCCCTGAGCTTGTCATCTTGGAGCCAAGTTGACCCCCAACAAGACTCAATTTGCCTTTTAATGTTGCAAAAATACTCTGAATATTAATTTGGTGATTACACGAATCACTGAAAGTTAACAGGCAGGTACAGCAAGCAATTAAGCAAGCAAGAGGATTTGAGTAGAAGAATAAAGGGGGCTGAAATTGCCCACCCCCGCCCAAAACAGGGTGCACGCAACCTGTTTTGAGTGTTTTGACCGCTGCAGTGGTCGAGGTCACCTCTTGAGCAAAATTCTGCTATTTGTTGTTTTTTTTTTATTCGGCTCCGGAAATCGGTCTTAATGGGGGCACTTATGCGGTGGTGGCAACGCTAAAGGGGCGGAAGTTGGGGGGCGTGCAAAATGGCCACTGCGATGCCGTCATAGTGCCGCGTCACCACAGCTCTCCCCTTGAATTAAAGGGGAGAGCCGCCGCGATCTTAAAACTTCAGTCCACTGGGCCACCAGGGAGGGTTTCAGCCAGGCCAGTGGCCTGTTGGCAGCCCAGCCGAACCCAGGGGCATAATTGTCAGCCCGACATGGCAGTTGGCCGGCAAAAAAAACACGCGGCAGTGGCAATTTAAGGGGAGCTACACCGCCATTGCAGAAGGTCTCAGCCTCACTGGACCACCGGGGAAAGGCTTGTTTTTGCACCGCCGGGCGGGCTGAAGATTTTCACGGCGGAATTTCGCTGTCAGCAGAGTAAATCGGTGATGTTGCACTTAACACGGATCGGCAGCAGTAGAGCAGGAGGGGGAGTGGGTCACTGCCGGGATAACACGAGAGCAGAATTTTGATAATGGTGGCCATTACACGAAAAGTCGGCGGCCATTGCACTACGCAGGGGCAATTTCAGCCCCAAGATGTTTTACTGCAATTATATAGAGTCCTGGTGAGACCACACCTGGAGTATTGTGTACAGTTTTGGTCTCCTTACCTAAGGAAGGATATACTTGCCATTGAGGGAATGCAACTGAGGTTCACCAGACTGATTCCTGGGATGGGGGGGATTGTCCTATGAGGAGAGATTGAGTAGACGAGGCATATATTCTCTAAATTTAAGAATAATAAGAGGTGATCTCATTGAAACATATAAAATTCTTACAGGGCTTGACTGGGTAGATGTAGGGAGTGGGCGGTAAAAAAAAAGAGTTTTCAGATCATCGGCTTCTCGCCCATTCTCAAAGCACCTCACCTCCATTTTTGAAAATGGGCGTTAACGCTTATTTCATATCTCTCGCGGTAGCGTTAAATGTTTTTGACCTCCTGCCGTTTGGTGAGGCTGTCCTTAGCAACGGCATGGCAATGCTCGATTCCCATAATTCAGGAGGTCAAGGGTCATCATGATATGCACAGAAGAGGAGACAGAGCGAGAGGGAGCTCAGAGGGACTGAAGGTGTGTGTGGCTGTGGTTTGTGCTTGTCTAGCTATTGTGGGAGGCATGAGGGAGATTCACCAGCAGCAAAAAGCCTACTAAGCACCAAGAACATAGTTGGCACTGACTTTTTTCCAACAAATGAGATATAACATGGAAGGGATGGAAGAGGCGCTGGAGCTGCTAGCCAGGAACACTGGTGGCAGAGAGCTCCCAGTAGTCCCAGAGTGTGGCACTGCACCCCAAGTGCCGCACCCCCATTGCCAACCAAACATCTTGCTTCTGGCTCAGAACACGTTTCCACCTCGGGACCGTCCTCTCCCGCATTCGTCCAAGCAGCGTTTCGGCTGTCAACCCCGCAATGAAGCATCGCCTGAGGAGCTCCTCGGCCAGGCGGCTTGGAGTCAGGAAGGGAAGGGGAAGGGGTAGAAGTGGGGAGGAAAAGCAGGGTGGGTGGGGGCGGGAGGGTTGGTTTGTACAGAAATACTGATGATTTCAGACTATTTTGTTTAAATGTTTCTTATTTAACAAAACCTTGTTGCGCATTGACTCAGATAGCTGCACCGTTACACACTGGTGATTTCTTAACATCAAAGGGTATAATTACACCTAACTTCAATCAATTTAAACTTTAACTGTCACCAAGGTGATGCCAACCATTGATGTATCACCTGCACACCCAGCAGAGTGTCAGACTTGTAAATAACACCAAAGTTCTTTCAGGTAAAGTGATCATTGATGAGCTCCCGACATAAGGCTCTTGCAGCTATCATGCCACCACGGGCCCTTTCATGTGGTCTACAGGGGGGGGGGCGAGGGCATGGCTTTAGAATCAGCCTGATTGTCTGGGCCGATGTCAGCGTCCGCCTCTTCATCAGCCTCATCAGGCAATTCCTGTCCACTCCTCGTAGCCAAGTTGTGCAGCATGGAGCACACCATCACGAATTGAGCTACCTGCTCAGGGTGGTATTGCAGCTTGGCTCCTGAGTGGTCCAGGCATCTAAAGCGCTGCTTCAGCTTTTCAATGGTTTTCTCCATGATATTGAAACATAGAAACATAGAAAATAGGTGCAGGAGTAGGCCATTCGGCCCTTCTAGCCTGCACCACCATTCAATGAGTTCATGGCTGAACATGCAACTTCAGTACCCCATTCCTGCTTTCTTGCCATACCCCTTGATCCCCTTAGTAGTAAGGACTACATCTAACTCCTTTTTGAATATATTTAGTGAATTGGCCTCAACAACTTTCTGTGGTAGAGAATTCCACAGGTTCACCACTCTCTGGGTGAAGAGGTTTCTCCTCATCTCGGTCCTAAATGGCTTACCCCTTATCCTTAGACTGTGACCCCTGGTTCTGGACTTCCCCAACATTGGGAACATTCTTCCTGCATCTAACCTGTCGAAACCCATCAGAATTTTAAACGTTTCTGTAAGATCCCCACTCATTCTTCTGAACTCCAGTGAATACAATCCCAGTTGATTCAGTCTTTCTTGAAAGGTCAGTCCCGCCATCCCGGGAATCAGTCTGGTGAACCTTCGCTGCACTCCCTCAATAATAAGAATGTCCTTCCTCAGGTTAGGAGATCAAAACTGGACACAATACTCCAGGTGTGGCCTCACCAAGGCCCTGTACAACTGTAGCAACACCTCCCTGCACCTGTACTCAAATCCCCTTGCTATGAAGGCCAACATGCTATTTGCTTTCTTAACCGCCTGCTGTACCTGCATGCCAACCTTCAATGACTGATGTACCATGACACCCAGATCTCGTTGCACCTCCCCTTTTCCTAATCTGTCACCATTCAGATAATAGTCTATCTCTCTGTTTTTACCACCAAAGTGGACAACCTCACATTTATCCACATTATACTTCATCTGCCATGCATTTGCCCACTCACCTAACCTATCCAAGTTGCTCTGCAGCCTCATAGCATCCTCCTCGCAGCTCACACTGTCACCTAACTTAGTGTCATCCGCAAATTTGGAGATACTACATTTAATCCCCTTGTCTAAATCATTAATATACAGTGTAAACAGCTGGGGCCTCAGCACAGAACCTTGCGGTACCCCACTAGTCACCGCCTGCCATTCTGAAAAGTACCCACTTACTCCTACTCTTTGCTTCCTGTCTGACTACCATTTCTCAATCCATGTCAGCACACTAACCCCAATCCCATGTGCTTTAACTTTGCACATTAATCTCTTGTGTGGAACCTTGTCGAAAGCCTTCTGAAAGTCCAAATATACCACATCAAATGGTTCTCCCTTGTCCACTCTACTGGAAACATCCTCAAAAAATTCCAGAAGATTTGTCAAGCATGATTTCCCTTTCACAAATCCATGCTGACTTGGACCTGTCATGTCACCTCTTTCCAAATGCGCTGCTATGACATCCTTAATTATTGATTCCATCATCTTACCCACTACCGATGTCAGGCTGACCGGTCTATAATTCTCTGTTTTCTCTCTCCCTCCTTTTTTAAAAAGTGAGGTTACATTGGCTACCCTCCACTCGATAGGAACTGATCAAGAGTCAATGGAATGTTGGAAAATGACTGTCAATGCATCCGCTATTTCCAAGGCCACTTCCTTAAGTACTCTGGGATGCAGTCCATCAGGCCCTGGAGATTTATCGGCCTTCAATCCCATCAATTTCCCCAACACAATTTCCCGACTAATAAGGATTTCCCTAAGTTCCTCCTCCTTACTAGACCCTCTGACCCTTCTTATATCCGGAATGTTGTTAGTGTCCTCCTTAGTGAATACCGAACCAAAGTAGTTGTTCAATTGGTCTGTCATTTCTTTGTTCCCCGTTATGACTTCCCCTGATTCTGACTACAGGGGACCTACATTTGTCTTTACTAACCTTTTTCTCTTTACATATCTATAGAAACTTTTGCAATCTGTCTTAATGTTCCCTGCAAGCTTCTTCTCGTACTCCATTTTCCCTGCCCTAATCAAACCCTTTGTCCTCCTCTGCTGAGTTCTAAATTTCTCCCAGTCCCCAGGTTCGCTGCTATTTCTGGCCAATTTGTATGCCACTTCCTTGGCTTTAATACTATCTCTGATGTCCGTTGATAGCCACGGTTGAGCCACCTTCACTTTTTTATTTTTATGCCAGACAGGAATGTACAATTGTTGTAGTTCATCCATGCGGTCTCTAAATGTCTGCCATTGCCCATCCACAGTCAACCCCTCAAGTATCATTCAGCAATCAATCCTAGCCAATTCACACCTCATACCTTCAAAGTTAGCCTTCTTTAAGTTCTGGACCATGGTCTCTGAATTAACTGTTTCATTCTCCATCCTAATGCAGAATTCCACCATATTATGGTCACTCTTCCCCAAGGGGCCTCGCACAACGAGATTGCTAATTAATCCTCTCTCATTACACAACACCCAGTCTAAGATGGCCTCTCCCCTAGTTGGTTCCTCGACATATTGGTCGAGAAAACCATCCCTTATGCACTCCAGGAAATCCTCTTCCACCGTATTGCTTCCAGTTTGGTTAGCCCAATCTATGTGCATATTAAAATCACCTATTATAACTGCTGCACCCTTTTTGCATGCACCCATAATTTCCTGTTTGATGCCCTCCCCAACATCACTACGACTGTTTTGAGGTCTGTACACAACTCCCACTAACGTTTTTTGCCCTTTGGTGTTCTGCAGCTCTACCCATATAGATTCCACATCATTCAAGCTAATGTCATTCCTAATTATTGTATTAAACTCCTCTTTAACCAGCAATGCGACCCCACCTCCTTTTACTTTTATTCTATCCTTCCTGAATGTTGAATACCCCTGGATAGAGACATAGAAACATAGAAAATAGGTGCAGGAGTAGGCCATTCGGCCCTTCTAGCCTGCACCGTCATTCAATGAGTTCATGGCTGAACATTCAACTTCAGTACCCTATTCCTGCTTTCTCGCCATACCCCTTGATCCCCCTAGTAGTAAGGACCTCATCTAACTCCTTTTTGAATATATTTAGTGAATTGGCCTCAACAACTTTCTGTGGTAGAGAATTCCACAGGTTCACCACTCTCTGGGTGAAGAAGTTCCTCCGCATCTCGGTCCTAAATGGCTTACCCCTTATCCTTAGACTGTGACCTCTGGTTCTGGACTTCCCCAACATTGGGAACATTCTTCCTGCATCTAACCTGTCTAACCCCGTCAGAATTTTAAATGTTTCTATGAGGTCCCCTCTCATTCTTCTGAACTCCAGTGAATACAAGCCCAGTTGATCCAGTCTTTCTTGATAGGTCAGTCCCGCCATCCCGGGAATCAGTCTGGTGAACCTTCGCTGCACTCCCTCAATAGCAAGAATGTCCTTCCTCAGGTTAGGAGACCAAAACTGTACACAATAGTCCAGGTGTGGCCTCACCAATGCCCTGTACAACTGTAGCAACACCTCCCTGCCCCTGTACTCAAATCCCCTCGCTATGAAGGCCAACATGCCATTTGCTTTCTTAACTGCCTGCTGCACCTGCATGCCAACCTTCAATGACTGATGTACCATGACACCCAGGTCTCTTTGCACCTCCCCTTTTCCTAATCTGTCACCATTCAGATAATAGTCTGTCTCTCTGTTTTTACCACCAAAGTGGATAACCTCACATTTATCCACATTATACTTCATCTGCCATGCATTTGCCCACTCACCTAACCTATCCAAGTCGCTCTGCAGCCTCACAGCATCCTCCTCGCAGCGCACACTGCCACCCAACTTAGTGTCATCCGCAAATTTGGAGATACTACATTTAATCCCCTCATCTAAATCATTAATGTACAGTGTAAACAGCTGGGGCCCCAGCACAGAACCTTGCGGTACCCCACTAGTCACTGCCTGCCATTCTGAAAAGTACCCATTTACTCCTACTCTTTGCTTCCTGTCTGACAACCAGTTCTCAATCCATGTCAGTACACTACCCCCAATCCCATGTGCTCTAACTTTGCACATCAATCTCTTGTGTGGGACCTTGTCGAACGCCTTCTGAAAGTCCAAATATACCACATCAACTGGTTCTCCCTTATCCACTCTACTGGAAACATCCTCAAAAAATTCCAGAAGATTTGTCAAGCATGATTTCCCTTTCACAAATCCATGCTGACTTGGACCTATCATGTCACCTCTTTCCAAATGCGCTGCTATGACATCCTTAATAATTGATTCCATCATTTTACCCACTACCGATGTCAGGCTGACCGGTCTATAATTCCCTGTTTTCTCTCTCCCTCCTTTTTTAAAAAGTGGGGTTACATTGGCTACCCTCCACTCGATAGGAACTGATCCAGAGTCAATGGAATGTTGGAAAATGACTGTCAACGCATCCACTATTTCCAAGGCCACCTCCTTAAGTACTCTGGGATGCAGTCCATCAGGCCCTGGGGATTTATCGGCCTTCAATCCCATCAATTTCCCCAACACAATTTCCCGGCTAATAAGGATTTCCCTCAGTTCCTCCTCCTTACTAGACCCCCCGACCCCTTTTATAACCGGAAGGTTGTTCGTGTCCTCCTTCGTGAATACCGAACCAAAGTACTTGTTCAATTGGTCCGCCATTTCTTTGTTCCCCGTTATGACTTCCCCTGATTCTGACTGCAGCGGACCTACGTTTGTCTTTACTAACCTTTTTCTCTTTACATATCTATAGAAACTTTTGCAATCCGTCTTAATGTTCCCTGCAAGCTTCTTCTCATACTCCATTTTCCCTGCCCTAATCAAACCCTTTGTCCTCCTCTGCTGAGTTCTAAATTTCTCCCAATCCCCAGGTTCGCTGCTATTTCTGGCCAATTTGTATGCCACTTCCTTGGCTTTAATACTATCCCTGATTTCCCTTGATAGCCACGGTTGAGCCACCTTCCCTTTTTTATTTTTATGCCAGACAGGAATGTACAATTGTTGTAGTTCATCCATGCGGTCTCTAAATGTCTGCCATTGCCCATCCACAGTCAACCCCCTAAGTATCATTCAGCAATCAATCCTAGCCAATTCACGCCTCATACCTTCAAAGTTAGCCTTCTTTAAGTTCTGGACCATGGTCTCTGAATTAACTGTTTCATTCTCCATCCCAATACAGAATTCCACCATATTATGGTCATTCTTCCCCAAGGGGCCTCGCACAACGAGATTGCTAATTAATCCTCTCTCATTACATAACACCCAGTCTAAGATGGCCTCCCCCCTAGTTGGTTCCTCGACATATTGGTCTAAAAAACCATCCCTTATGCACTCCAGAAAATCCTCCTCCACCGTATTGCTTCCAGTTTGGTTAGCCCAATCTATGTGCATATTAAAGTCACCCATTATAACTGCTGCACCTTTATTGCATGCACCCCTAATTTCATGTTTGATGCCCTCCCCAACATCACTACTACTGTTTGGAGGTCTGTACACAACTCCCACTAACGTTTTTTGCCCTTTGGTGTTCTGCAGCTCTACCCATATAGATTCCACATCATCCAAGCTAATGTCCTTCCTAACTATTGCCTTAATCTCCTCCTTAACCAGCAATGCTACCCCACCTCCTTTTCCTTTTATTCTATCCTTCCTGAATGTTGAATACCCCTGGATGTTGAGTTCCCAGCCCTGATCATCCTGGAGCCACGTCTCCGTAATCCCAATCACATCATATTTGTTAACATCTATTTGCACAGTTAATTCATCCACTTTATTACGGATACTCCTTGCATTAAGACACAAAGCCTTCAGGCTTGTTTTTTTAACACCCTTTGTCCTTTTAGAATTATGATGTAGTGTGGCCCTTTTTGTTTCTTGCCTTTGTTTACTCGGCCTTCCACTATTGCTTTTGACCTTTCTACCATCTGTTGCTGACTCCATATTACTTTGCCCTGTCTCACTAACTATGTTCCCATCCCCCTGCCATATTAGTTTAAACACTCCCGAACTGCAGTAGCAAATGTTACCTCAGGACATCAGTTCCAGTCCTGCCCAAGTGCAGACCGTCCTTTTTGTACAGGTCCCACTTCCCCCAGAACTGGTTCCAACGTCCCAGGAATTTGAATCCCTCCCTCTTGCACCACTGCTCAAGCCACGTATTTATTCTAACTATCCTGCTCCCTCTACTCTGATTAGCACGTGGCACTGATAACAATCCAGAGATTACTAGCTTTGAGGTCCTACTTTTTAATTTAACTCCTAGCTCCCTAAATTCAGCTTGTAGAACCTCTTTCCGCTTCTTATCTATATCATTGGTACCTATATGTACCACGACAACTGGCTGTTCACCCTCCCTCTCCAGAATGCTCTGCAGCCGCTCAGAGACATCCTTGACCCTTGCACCAGGGAGGCAACATACGATCCTGGAGTCTCGGTTGCGGCCGCTAGAAACTAGGTTCCTGAACTTAAGGAAAGGTAACTTCGATGGTGTGAGGCGTGAATTGGCTAGAATAGACTGGCAAAGGATGCTTAAAGGGTTGATGGTGGCTAAGCAATGGCAAATATTTAAAGATCACATGGATGAACTTCAGCAATTGTACATCACTGTCTGGAGTAGAAATAAAACAGGGAAGGTGGCTCAACCGTGGCTAACAAGGGAAATTAAGAATAGTGTTAAAACCAAGGAAGAGGCATAAAAATTGGCTAGAAAAAGTAACAAACCTGAGGACTGGGAGAAATTTAGAATTCAACAGAGGAGGACTAAGGGTTTAAGTAAGAGGGGGAAAATAGAGTACGAGAGGAAACTTGCAGGGAACATAAAAACTGACTGCAAAAGCTTCTATAAATATGTGAAGAGAAAAAGATTAGTGAAGACAAATGTAGGTCCCTTGCAGTCGGATTTAGGTAAATCTATAATGGGGAACAAAGAAATGGCAGACCAATTGAACAAATACTTCGCTTCTGTCTTCACGAAGTAAGACACGAATAACCTTCCGAATGTACTAGGGGACAGTTGGTCTAGTGAGAAAGAGGAACTGAAGGATATCCTTATTAGGCGGGAAATTGTGTTCGGGAAATTGATGGGATTGAAGGCTGATAAATCCCCGGGGCCTGATAGTCTGCATCCCAGAGTACTTAACGAAGTGGCCCTAGAAATAGTGGATGCATTGGTGACCATTTTCCAACAATCCATCGACTCTGGATCAGTTCCTATTGACTGTCGGGTAGCTAATGTAACACCACTTTTTAAAAAAAAAGGGAGAGAGAAAACGGGTAATTATAGACCGGTTAGCCTGACATCAGCAGTGTGGAAAATGTTGGAATCAATCATCAAGGACAAAATAACAGTGCATTTGGAAAGCAGTGACAGGATCGGTCCAAGTCAGCATGGATTTATGAAAGGGAAATCATGCTTGACGAATCTTCTGGAATTTTTTGAGGACGTAACTAGCAGAGTGGACAAGAGAGAACCAGTGGATGTGGTGTATTTGGACTTTCAAAAGGCTTTTGACAAGGTCCCGCATAAGAGATTGGTGTACAAAGTCAAAGCGCATGGTATTGGGGGTAACGTACTGACGTGGATAGAGAACTGGTTGGCAGACAGGAAGCAGAGAGTTGGGATAAATGGGTCCTTTTCAGAATGGCAGGCAGTGACTAGTGGAGTGCCGTAGGGGGCAAAAACACGAAGGCAGAATATTATCTGAATGGCGGCAGATTAGGAAAAGCGGAGGTGCAACGAGACCTGGGTGTCATGGTTCATCAGTCATTGAAGGTTGGCATGCAGGTACAACATGCTGTGAAGAAGGCAAATGATATGTTGGCCTTCATAGCTAGGGGATTTGAGTATAGGAGCAGGGAAGCCTTACTGCAATTGTACAGGGCCTTTGAGGCATCACCTGGAATATTGTGTTCAGTTTTGGTCTCCTAATCTGAGGAAGGACGTTCTTGCTATTGAAGGAGTGCAGCGAAGGTTCACCAGACTAATTCCCGGGATGGCTGGACTGTCATATGAGGAGAGACTGGATCAACTGAGCCTTTATTTACTGGAGTTTAGAGGGATAAGAGGGTATCTCATAGAAACATATAAGATTCTGACGGGACTGGACAGGTTAGATGTGGGAAAAATTTTCCCGATCTTGGGGAAGTCCAGAACCGGGGGACATAGTCTTAGGATAAGGGGTAGGCCATTTAGGACTGAGATGAGGAGAAACTTCTTCACTCAGAGAGTTGTTAACCTGTGGAATTCCCTCCCGCAGAGTTATTGATGCAAGTTCATTGGATATATTCAAGAGGGAGTTAGATATGGCCCTTACGGCTAAGGGGATCAAGGGGTATGGAGAGAAAGCAGGAAAGGGGTACTGAGGGAATGATCAGCCATGATCTTATTGAATGGCGGTGCAGGCTCGAAGGGCCGAATGGCCTACTCCTGCACCTATTTTCTATGTTTCTATGTTCCCATCTTTGGCCAGGGACTCCCAGGTGTCAATGGGGATGTTGCACTTCATCAGGGAGGCTTTGAAGGTGTCCTTGTAACGTTTCCTCTGCCCACCTTTGGCTTGTTTGCCGTGAAGGAGTTCCGAGTAGAGCGCTTTCTTTGGGAGTCTCGTGTCTGGCATGCAAACAATGTGGCCTGCCCAGCGGAGCTGATCAAGTGTGGTCAATGTTGGGGATGTTGGCTTGGTCGAAGATGCTAATGTTGGTGCGTCTGTCCTCCTAGGGGATTTGTAGGATCTTGCGGAGACATCGTTGGTGGTATTTCTCCAGCGACTTGAGGTGTTTATTGTTCATGGTCCGTGTCTGAGCCATACAGGAGGATGGGTATTACTACAGCCCTGTAGACTATGAGCTTGGTGGCAGTTTTGAGGGCCTGGTCTTCAAACACTCTTTTCCTCAGGCAGCCGAAGGCTATACTGGCACACTGGAGGCCGTGTTGAATCTCGTTGTCCATGTCTGCTCTTGTTGATAAGAGGCTCCCGAGTTATGGGAAATGGTCAACGTTGTCAAGGGACGCGCCTTGGATCTTGATGACTGGGGGCAGTGCTGCGCGGCAAGGACACGCTGGTGGAGGACCTTTGTCTTCAGGATGTTTAACCTAAGGCCCATGCTTTCGTACGCCTCAGTAAATATGTCGACAATGTCCTGGAGTTCAGCCTCTGTATGTGCGCAGATGCAGGCATCATCCGCATACTGTAGCTCGACGACAGAGGTTGGGACGGTCTTGGACCTGGTTTGGAGATGGTGAAGGTTGAACAGGTTCCCACTGGATCTGTAGTTTAGTTCCACTCCAGCAAAGAGCTTGTTACTGTGAGGTGGAGCATGGATAGAGAATTGGCTAACTAACAGAAAACAGAGTCGAGATGAATGGGTCATTTTCCGGTTGGCAAACAATGACTAGTGGGGTGCCGCAGGGATCAGTGCTGGATCTTCAACTATTTACAATCTATATTAATGACTTGGATGAAGGGACCGAGTGTAATGTAGCCAAGTTTGCTGATGATACAAAGATGGGTGGGAAAGCAAATTGTGAGGAGGACACAAAAAATCTGCAAAGGGATATAGATTGACTAAGTGAGGGGGGCTAAAATTTGGCAGAAGGAGTATAATGTGGGAACCTGTGAGGTTATCCACTTTGGCAGAAAAAATAGAAAAGCAAATTATAATTTAAATGGAGAAAAATTGCAAAGTGGTGCAGTACAGAGGGACCCTGGAGGTTCTTGTGCATGAAACACAAAAAAGTTGGCATCAGGGAGGCAAATGGAATGTTGGCCTTTATTGCAAGGGGGATAAAGTTTAAAAGCAGAGAAGTCCTGCTACAACTGTACAGAGTATTGGTGAGGCCACACCTAGAATACTGCGTACCGTTTTGGTCTCCGTATTTAAGGCAGGATATACTTGCATTGGAGGCTGTTCAGAGAAGATTCACTCGGTTAATTTTGGAGATGAGGGAGTTGACTTATGAAGATATGTGTATAGGCCCAACCTTGGAGTTCAGAAGAATGAAAGTTGATCTTATCGAAACATAAAAGATAATGAGGGGGTGCGACAAGGTAGATGCAGAGAGGATATTTCCACTCATAGGGGAAACTAAAACTAGGGGACGTAGTCTCAGAATACGGGGACACCCATTTAAAACTGAGATGAGGAGGAATTTCTTCTCTCAGAGGGTTGTAAATCTATGGAATTCTCTGCCCCAGAGAGCTGTGGAGGCTGGGTCATTGAATATAGTCAAGGCGGTGATAGACAGATTTTTGAGCGATAAGGGAATAAAGGGTTATGGGGAGCGGACAGGGAAGTGCAGCTGAGTCCATGATCAGATCAGCCATGATCTTATTGAATGGCAGAGCAGGCTCAAGGGGCCAAATGGCCTACTCCTGCTCCTATTTCTTATGTTCTCATGTTTAGCAGTCAATACATTGTTAAGACCCAAGTTACACTTAATCCAACAAAGTCTAACTTTTAATGGGGTATTTAACAGAACTATTACCGCAGAAGAGCCAAAGGTTTTGTCAGTTTCCCTAATTTCCCTGATTGCACTAATTGCCGGCTATCTAGGCGGGGGGGGGGGGGCGTTATTGGTGGAGGAGGCTACAGCACAGCCAGTGTCTGAGCAGTAAATGACTGACAGCAACTTTAGGATTTCCATGTTAAGATGAGCATGCGCTAAATCCTGAAGTTGCGGTCAGTTTCAAAGGGTTAATGACAGTGAACACAGTTCGTTCGCTGTTATTATCCACTGCACATTCTGGGCCAAAGTAAATTCCTCACAACCTTCAAATTGGCAACCAAGTATCATAACATTTCACATTCATACCAGGTTTCCTCAGTATCCGATGCCTGTGGTTCCCCAGAGGTCTCATCAACGATGTGCTTAGGCTTCCTGGTAGGATAATGATGAGCATGCATCTAGTGCCTCTGGAGGTTCTGCAGTATGTGTATCATTACTTCTTGCCAGTTTACCTTTGAATATCCATACACCTTCCCTGGAGATTCGCCCATCGGAACACATCTGTATCACCCAGAGCTTTAGTGAGTGCACATCTGCACCTCTAGCAGTTCAATCAACATAACGGTAACAAACGAGGACATGTACAGAACCTATCCCTGTAACCTATATGCAACCTCTTCCATATCAGTATCCAAATGTATTCTGAACAACTCTAATGCTTCTGATTTCATTACTATGCTTGGTAGATTGTTCTGAACATTTATCCTTTGGCCTGGATTTTCCTCTGGGGAATCTGCCTGTTTTTTAGCTGGTCCCAGAGTAGTGTATCGAGGAAGACTATAGCTGAATCCCTTGCCCCTAAAACAGGCCACCAGACATGTCCTCCTCCCTCACTGACATGTATCTTGGCTGCCCGCCCTTTGGACACCCTGAAGGAATGGAGATAAAAGCTGAAGTCGGGATAGTGTGTGAATTTGCAGGCGTACTCTGAAAAATGCACCTCTCGTGAATATTTCTGGAACATATCAATTTAATAAAATATAATTTAAACTATTTCATCTTCAAACAGCACTTGCACTTTCAGAGGTCTAACCTTTTCCCCTAATTGCTCCTTTGATTTTACGATATTAAAGAATATTTAATGAAGATCTTCACATCTTTCGGTGCACTCATCTCCACGGGCCTTTTTTTGAGCTCTAATATCTCTTTAAAATGATTTTATCAACTTGCTGTACCCCTCCTTTTTCCCCAGTAGGCTCTGGACATTTTGTTTCAATTGACTTTTTTTTTGTAGCGTTAATGACTGACAATCAAAAAGGCGGGTGAGAGCAATTTTTCTGCAGGCAGTTTCATGTGGCCCGATTTTGCACAGTAAACTAATTTCCTTTAAGGAATGAAACATGCCGTCCTTACCCGTACTGCCTTATATGTGATTCCAGTCGCACACCAACATGGTTGACTCCATCAAGCCACTCATTTGTATCAAACTGCTACAGTGAATAATAGAATCATAGAAATTTACAGCACAGGAGGCCATTTCGGCCCATCGTGTCCGCACCGGACGACCAAGCCTAATCCCACTTTCCAGCTCTTGGTCCGTAGCTCTGTAGGTTACGGCACTTTAAGTGCACATCCAAGTATCTTTTAAATGTGGTGAGGGTTCCTGCCTCTACCATCTTTTTGGCAGTGAGATCCAGACCCCCACACCCCTCTTGGTGGAAACATTTCCCCTCATATCCCCTCTAAACCTCCCCCCAATTACTTTAAATCCATGCCCCCTGGTTATTGACCCCTTTGCTAAGGGAAACAGGTCCTTCCTATCCACTCTATCCAGGCCCCTCATCATTTTATACACCTCAATCAGGTCTCCCCTCAGCCTCCTCTGTTCCAAGAGGTTCAAGAAGAAGGCCTACCACCACCATGTCAGGACAATGAGGAATGGGCCATAAATGGCGGCCTCATCAGCGGCGCCCACATTCCAAGAATATATTTTTAAAACTGGCCAATTATTCCTTTCACATTTCAAAAGCAGCAGACGGGCCACTTTGTCAGAAACAATTGACGAAAGTTTCCTTCACCCAGCTGTGGAATTCTTCAGCAGCGTGTCAGCCCCAAAATTGATAAGGCATTTCTGCTGGTTGTGCTACGGAGGTCCTTGTGGATTGCATCATTCAGAAATAGGATGTTCATTTGTGGGCAAGCAGAGACAATAGACAGATGTGTCTTTAGACAGAGATATGGTTGAGACATCCCAAGATCTGCAAGGATGGCCATAATTTGTAAAAGAGCACTATGTGTCAGCTGTGGCTCAGTGGGTAGCATTCTTGCCTCTAAGTCAGAAGGCTGTGGGTTCAAGTCCCACTCCAAGGACTTGAGGACAAAAATCTAGGCTGACACTGCAGTGCTGAGGGAGTGCTGCACTGTCGGAGATGGTGTCTTTCAGATGAGACTTTAAACTGAGGTCCCGTCTGTCCCCTCAGGGGATGTAAAAGATCCCACGGCACTATTTCGAAGAAGAGCAGTGAAGTTCCCGGCGTGCTGGCCAATATTTATCCCTCAATCAACATTTCTTGCTATGCATAAATTGTGTTATATATGCAGACTATAGATATACTCTCTGTGTAGTCACTGAATACTTGGATAAGATGGAGACTTGTTACCTGATGTACTATCAATAAGACTTACACTGTGTATATACTATGCTGGCACCACTAGAGGGTGCAACTGGTGGAGGCTGCAGTTTTCTGCCCCTGTGGCAGAGGCTGTTCACAGAGGGCACTGCGGTGGGAGACCTGAGGGTCACCTGCATAGGTGTGCATGGCCTAGTATAAAAGGCTACTCACCATGCTTGTGCCTCACTCTGGAGTTATGGATAAAGGACCAAGGTCACTACAGTTTGAGTACAACACATTGCCTCATGGGGTCATTCATAAGTGCATTACAGACATAACAAATTGGCTGTCGTGTTTCCTACATTACACCAGTGACTACACTCCAAAAGTACTTCAATGACTGTAAATCATTTTGAGACATCTGGTAGTCATGAAAGGTGTGATATAAATCCAAGGGGCCGAATTTGGTCAAAGCTTCCGCTCACCCAACTGTTGCCGATGGGCTGGCGAGGTACAGGATGGTACTTTTGGCGGGGTTTTTGTCGGCAGGCGGCTAATCGATGTACGCCGCCAACCTGGGCGGCAGTGGGCGGGAGGTCTTATTCTCGGCGCTTGCCACCTAGGTGCCGCCGAGGATGGAGTCGGGCCCACGGAGGGTTGAAAAGGTAAAAATAAAAATCATTAGCAACAAAAAAAAAAACATTTGAGGACCTTCGGGGTACTCCATCCAGGTAAGTACCTGTAAAGAAATAATTGAAAAACATTACACCGACCTTTTTTACAGGATCTTGACATTCACCATTCAGGACAGACCAGCCTCCGTGCAACGGTCCACCGCCGTCCTGCCGCGGACTCCAGCCGACTCCCGCCCGCACCAATCTGGCGTCTCGGCGGGCGGGAGGTCACTTACACGCATCGGCCGTCCGCTGACGTCGGCGGGTGTTTCCCGGCCGTTCTCCCCTCCCGCCCGCTCCAGGCCACATCGACAGTGGCACTGGACAGTTCGCGCAGAGGAATGTCGGTGGCAGTGGGCGGGTGGTAAATTGATCAAAATTGACCCCCAAGTCTTTCTTGAAGGTAAGGCCAAGAGTATCATTGTTAAAATAGCAACAAATGGCATATTAAATGATGGCTATACTTGGAAAAATCAGTGGCCGCAGAACAGGGGAAGGGATGAAGTTACGTGGGTCAAATCACCCTGGCTCATATGTTTAATGGTCAACTGTCCCCTACAATAACATGACAAGAAGTGGAACAGCTGGTGGGTGCTTCCAGGAGAAGGTGGTAACTCTCGCAGGCTTGAGAATTGGGCAGTTAAGATGCAGGTATCTCTGGGCTTGATAAAGTTGGTTAGGTGTGCAGATGAGTGGGTACGTTCCATATTAATCAGGGCCCGCAAAGATGCTTGCCACTGGCCCCGAAGTATGCCCCCCACAAAATTCTCATGATCTCTGTTGTGAGAAGTTTGGCTTTACCAACGTGCAATTGAAATCAACGCAAGTTAATGGGGAGTCCCCAACCTGAGCTGCTGTGGCGTCAACAGGCTGTCTAAGCAGCCAATCACAACACAGAAGTGAGTAAGCTTCTTTTTGTTGTAACTTTTAAAAAATGTTGGAAAGAGCAAAACAAAGATTGGGACTCTCAATGGGGAAAAGGTAAATCTGAAACAAAGATGAACAAACGTTGATAAAAAAATTTAATTTTTTAAAAATTCCTTAAAAATGTAAATGTTTATTAAAATGGATCAATTTGACACCGTACAAAATTAAAATGAGTTTTTCAGGGCCATGGGGGCCGATTTTCAGCAAGGCCTCCGCCTGCCCAAGTGCCACCAATGGCCACAGAGGGACTGGACAGTACTTTGGGCGGGATATTCATGGTCGAGGTCCCTCGAAGTTCGGCGCGCAGCAAATGGAAGATGTATGTCGCCAATCTGGGCGGCAGCAGGCGGGAGGTCTCATTCACGGCGGCAGAGACGCTTGCCGCCCAAGTGCCGCCAAGGATGGGGTTGGGCCCACGGAGGGTCGAAGACTTGGAAAAAAACAACAACAGCAAAAAAATGTTTTAAATGATCTGAAGACCTTCAGGGGACCCCATCCAGGTAAGTTGCTGTTGAAAAAAAAAGTACTGAAAGGTTCACTTACCTTTTTTTCAGGTTCTTCATACTCACCGTTGTGGGACAGACCAGCCTCCTCGCAGCCAGCGGTATACCCCCGTTCTGCCGCCGAGTCCCGCCGACTGCCCCCCGCAGGAATCGGGGAGCTTGGTCCCCGGGAGCTCAGTTGCGCCACTCGGCCGTCCGCTGATGTCAGCGTGCAGTTCCCGGCAGCTCTCCCCTCCCGCCCGCTCCAGACCACCTCCAAAGTGGCACTGGGCGGATCTGCAGGAGGAATGTCGGCGAGAGTGGGCAGTGAGGTGCTGAAAATCAGCCCCATAATGTTTGTTTAGGAGTCAGTACGCTGTTAAAACCCCAGTTACACCTAATCCAACAAGGTCTAACTGTTAATGGGGTATTTAGCAGCGATATTACCGCGGAAGTGACAAAGTTTTCATCAGTTTCCCTGATTACACTGATTGCCGGCTATGGGGTGGGGGCCAGGCACATCGCAGCCAGCGTCGGACCAGTGAATGGCTGATCTCAACTTCACAATATTTTGATGGGCATGTGCTAAATCCTGAAGTTGCGGTCAGCTTCAAAGGGGTAATAACAGAGAAAGTTGTTCGTTTGCTGTTATTACCCACTGTAAATCCCGGGCCCACGTGCCCAAGGATCTGCACCATAGGTTATATCAATGTCTCAATACAAACTGATTATGTAGAAGTGCTTAATAGTCCATATATTGATAATACACTTCTATGATGGATAGCTGTACTTATGTATGCATCATGGGCCATTGGCAGTTTCCACAGAGCAAAGAGAAACAAATGGATTGCATTGTTAAGCCATAAAACAACAGTTAGTTCAGCTCCAACTGTCACCATACAGACTTAAATCAAGCACCAGCACAGAAGCAGTCACCAAGCAACAAATATACAGGGAAGTGCATGAGGAAAGCCACTGGTGCTGTAGGGTTAGCACAGTTAAGGGTTGACGAAGGGCAAGGTGCAGGGTGGAGGCACACTGTGCGGCCCCTCCTTTAGACATTATTTTGGGACAGAGACCTCAACAGGTCTGCATCCTAATGGAGGATGTTGGATCACATGGAACACATACCCACATGGATCAGTTGCTTGTCTACAACCCATGGCACATGGCAGTGGGATCTGGTATGGAGAGAGTTAATCAAGCAATTATCGCCAGCTTCAACTCACTTGGAGAACACTGGCACACAGCCATAAGGGAGGGGTGCGTGGCGCTCATAGCTGCCCACTTTTGCACTCGGAGACCAATGGGAATGGCGAGGCACTGACCTCCAACATTGTGAAGAAGCAGTCGGCACGTCAGAACGAGTTCTGTGCCAAAGGTAACACCGCAGGCACCAACTCTGCAAACAATGAGTACTCCCTGGGTGCAGAGCAGAGGATAATTAGCTCCCACAGGCATTCAAACAACACATGAACTCAAAAAAACATGAACTCAAACTCAGTCACATTACTTCACTGTTAATTATTCTTGCAGTCCCTGTCAGTATAATGAGGAAAATCCATTAGTGTAATGGGAAATATCCATCTGATTCCTGTCAATGTAATGGGAAATATCCCTCTGATCCCTGTCAGTATAACGGGGAATATCCCTCTGAGCCCTGTCAATATAACGAGGAATATCCCTCTGATTCCTGTCAGTATAACGGGGAATATCCCTCTGACCCCTGTCAGTGTAATGGGAAATATCCCTCTGATCCCTGTCAGTATAACGGGGAATATCACTCTGATCCCTGTCAGTGTAATGGGAAATATCCCTCTGATCCCTGTCAGTATAACGTGGAATATCCCTCTGATCCCTGTCAGTACAATGAAGACTATCCCTCTGATCCCTTTCAGTGTAATGGGAAATATCCCTCTGATCCATGTCAGTATAACGGGGACTATCCCTCTGATCCCGGTCAGTATAACTGAGACAATGGGATGGAAATTCGGTACCGCCCATTTTGAGGCGCTAATGGTGGGTGGGTCGTAAATTTTTCGCCAGGAAATGGTTTGCGTCTGCAGCCGCAAAATTCATCAGCTGGGCCCTGCGTGTGGAGCAGAGCGCTAAGGGAGGCGTTCCACACCTCTTTTAGGCCCCTAGGCCGGCTGAGCAACTGAAAATCCTGACCTAAAGAGCCGATCTCGGAGCGCACTAAGGGTGGCTTCCCTGGGGAAAAAAAATCACCCCAAAAATTCCCAATACCTTACTGACGCCACATAACATAAATCGCAAAAGAAACCAATCACACTTACCTCAGATTCCTTCCCTCACCATGGCCGGTACAGCTCGGTCCACCCGCTTTCCCAGGCGGTCCCACTAGGGTGCGCTACGAGGCGCAACGGGTCCCCCAGAAAACAAATGACAAAACGGCATTGCAACCAGGGGCATTGCACACCGGCTCGCCTCTTCAGGGCGGTCCTGCTCTGCACCTCCACAAAACCGGCACCGAATGTCCCGACGGGGCGCTGGAAGCTAGCTGGCTACCCGGTAATGATTTCCGCCACCATTACCGCCCCTCCGGGGTGCGGTCATAGGCAGCAACAGACTCACTGGGGTGGAAATTTGATCTGTTGCTGTCTCTGGTCGTGCCCCGCCGGGACATTCGGTACCAGTTTTACCGGGGCGCGGAGCAGTACCGCCCAGGAGAGGCGAGCCCGTGTGCAACGCCCCTGGTCATGACACCGTTCTGAAATTTGTTTTCTGGGGGGCCCCGCAGTGCCTCGTAGCGCACCCTAGTGGGACCGCCTGGGAAAGCGGGTAGACTGAGCTGTACCGGCCATGGTGACGGCAGGAATGTCTATCCGAGCTAAGTGTGATTGGTTTTTATTTTTGTGATTTATGTCTCTGTGGTGTCAGTAGCGTTGGGAATGTTTTTGGTTGTTATTATGCCAATTTTGTTTTTGCCAGGAAGCCTCGCGAAGCGTGCCGAGGCCGGCTCTTTAGCTTGTGATTTTTAGTTGCTCCGCCGGCCTAGCGCCCTAAAAGAAGTGTGGATCGCCTCCCTTAGCGCTCCGCTCCACACTCAGAGCCCAGCTGATGAATTTTGCAGCTGCAGATACAAACCATTTCCTGGCACAAAATTTACCACCCCGTTACCATTCGCGCCTCAAAATAGGTGGTGCCGAATTTCCACCCCATTAACTGTAAATTGATCATATCCTTTACAGTTTTAATGGAGCGTATCTGCTAAACAAGCTGATGTACCCTCAGAAAACTGGCAACTGTCAAGCAGCCCTGCAACAAGCCATTATACAAAGGTGCAGTGGAACACAAGGCAGTCATGGGTTAAACTGTAGAATTTTTGTAGCAGTAGATTGTGGTTTGAGTCACTGAGATTCTCCCTCAGTTGTTGCAGAGAAATTGTGGGTTCTTGTGGCTATGTGCCGCCACTCTCTGTTATTAAACTTCAATGATAAATTGTTTTAAAGTTGTTTTGACAGTTGTCACACTGATGTTGAGTCACTTTTCTCCTCACCCCAGTTGACGTTGGCACTCGTTTTCTCCTCACTTTCCTTCCCAGTTCACTCTGGCATACATATTTAGTCTTCACCTCATTCCTTTCAACCTCATGCTCTTCCCTTAACTTTGTGCTGTGACTCCCCCAACTCCATGGTTCACATTTGCATTCTTCCTCTTCCTGTCGGTTCAGGCTGCCACAGGTTCGATGGGCCGAATGGCCTCCTCCTGTGCCATTCGATGATTGTGTGATTCTCTATGCTGGCACCTTGCTTTCCACATTCCCCCGCCCCACAGAAATACTCTTGTTCAATTTTTTCCCCCCTTCACCCTGCCCTTCCCCAGTTCCTCCTCTCAGGGCCACTCCTCTGTGATTGTGCCCTCTCTCAGGTTGGCAACTCTTGTTGGTCGCATTCCTGGAAGTTTCATCCCCTCATAACCTCTCGCCTCCAACCACCCCGCCAGTCAAGCAGCCTTTTCCCCCATTTTCAATAATTCCATAACTAATAAAGCAAAAGTATTCGAAAAATATGAAAAAATACATTGTTTTATGATTTTTCTCCTGGGTTGCTGTTGAGGAGATTAATCTTCAATTCCTGGAGACTCCAGGGCAATTCTGGAGGATTGGCAACCCCAGCCCTCACCCCAGCTCCCAGATGGATTGTTCTCCAATTCTTCCCTTCCCATCCTAATCCATGGAAATATTCATCAGTGGCATAGTGGTTATGTTACTGGATTAGTAATCCATAAATTTGGACCACAGATCTGGAGACCTGAGTTCATAATCCCACCACTGCAGCTGGGGAATTTAAATTCAGTTCATTGAATAAAAAGCTAATATCAGTGACGGTGACCATGAAATTACTGATTGTCATCTGGTTCACTAATGAGGGAAGGAAACCTGCCGTCCTTACCTGAATTGGCCTATATGCGACTCCAATGTGGTTGACTCTTAACTGCCCCTCTGAACTGGCCTAGCAAACCACTCAGAAGATGGTTCACCATCACCTTGGTGGAGCAGGCTCGAGGGGCCAATTGGCCTACTCCTATTTCTTATGTTCTCAAGGGCAATGAGGGATGGGCAATAAATGCTGGCTTTGCCGGTGGTGTTCACATCCCACGAATGAATGAATAAAAAAAAAAATCTCCAAATCTCACCCTCCCCCCTTCTCCCAACCCCCACCACCTCCCCTTCCCTGTTTGTACTAAAACTTTCTTTCCTCAATTTGTCCTTCAGTTATACCTGAAGCCGCTGCAGTAGGGCACTGACTGTCCACTACACACGGCAGCTGGAAATTCCTTGATTGTGCAAAGCGCTGAGCCAGAAAAACGCAAGCTCTCTGCTTAAAAGGTGGACGGTTGCCGAGTACTTTAACAGGAGGCATCATCACCCCTTTAAAATTGAAGAAAGTGCATTTAGTATTCATAATGGTGCAAAAACATCAGTCCACTTAACATTACATGGGACTGCATGTCATTTGACGATAAAACTTTGAAGTTTACATTGCATACATTGTATCTGCATCAGTGGAACAGGCCATTTGGCTCAACTGGTCCATGCCGGCATTTAATGATTTGGTGCCAGACAGCTGATGGAATAGACCTACGGGTTTCACCCTTTTAAAGTGGAGGAAGAGGTTTTAAGGTTCTGCATGCAAATAATTGCTGTTGGGACAGATATTGTAAGATCCTGAGTTAGTGACCTTCATAGCTACTGGTCATTGTGAAGTGTGACATGTGCAGCAATAATTTTAGATGATGAATAGCATGTTGGTACCCATAGGATCCAAGGAAGAAAAGGAAGCTTGGTTGGTGTGTTACCTTGTCTGCTCTTGTTAGGTCATTGAACTGCACTGGTCTGCAATTCAGTGCCAAAGGACTGGAGGACTGCTAATGTTGTACCTTTGTTTAAAAAGGGAGAATGGTTTAGACCAAGAAATTACGAGCCAGTCAGCCTAACCTCTATGGTGGCAAAATTATTGGAAAAACTCCTGAGGGACAGGATAAATCTTCATTTGGAAAGACATGGATTAATCAAGAACAGTCAGCATGGATTTGTTAAGGGAAGGTTGTGTCTGACTAACTTGATTGAATTATTCGTGGAGGTAACCATGAGGGTCGATGAAAGCAAAGAATATGTAGTGTATATGGATTTTAGCAAAGTTTTTGATAAGGTCCCACATGGCAGACTGGTCATAAAAGTAAAAGCCCATGGGATCCAGGGCAAAGTGGCAAGTTGGATCCAAAATTGGCTTAGAGGCAGGAAGCAAAGGGTAATGATTGATGGATGTTTTTGTGACTGGAAGGCTGTATCCAGTAGGGTTCCGCAGGGCTCAGTGCTGGGTCTCTTTTGTGGTATATATCGATGTTGGGGGTATGATTAAGAAGTTTGCAGATGACACTAAAATCGTCCGTGTGGTTGATAATGAAGGAGAAAGCTACGACTGCAGGAAGATATATCAATGTACTGGTCAAGTGGGCAGAACAGTGGCAAATGGAATTCAATCCGGATAAATGTGAGGTAACGCATTTGGGGAGGTCTAACAAGTCAAGGGAATACACATTAAATGGTATGACACTGAAAAGTGTAGAGGAACAAAGTGACCTTGGAGTGCAATCCACAGATCCCTGAAGGTAGCAGGCCAGGTAGATAAGGTGGTTAAAAAGGCATATGGAATACTTGCCTTTATTAGTCAAGGCATGGAATATAAGAGCAAGGATGATATGCTTGAACTGTATAAAATACTGGTTAGGCCGCAGCTGGAGTACTGTGTGCAGTTCTGGTCACCACATTACAGGAAAGATGTGATTGTACTGGAAAGGGTGCAGAGAAGATTTACAAGAACGTTGCCTGGTTTGGAGAATTTTGGCTATGAGGAAAGATTGGAGATGCTGGGTCTGTTTTCTTTGGAACAGAGGAGGCTGAGGGGAGACCTGATTGAGGTGTATCAAATTATGAGTGGCTTGGATAGAGTGGATAAGAAGGAGCCGTTTCCCTTGGCGGATGGGTCAACAACCAGGGGGTATAGATTTAAAGTAAATGGGGGGAGGTTTAGAGGAGATATGAGGGGAAGTTTCTTCATCTAGAGGGTAGTGGGGGTCTGGAACTTACTGACTGAAAGGGTGGTAGAGGCAGAAAGATTCACCACATTTAAAAAATACTTGGATGTGCGCTTAAAGTGCCATAACCTACAGGGCTATGGACCAAGAGCTGGAAAATGGAATTAAGCTGGATAGCTCTTGACCGGCTGGCTCGGACACGATGGGCCGAAATGGCCTCCTTCTGTGCTGTAAATTTCTATGATACCAGCCTCCTCCCACCCCTCTTCAACTAACCCTAAGTTAAAAGAGATGAATCGCTTGCTGGTGTTTAAATCATGATTCTATGTTGATATATCTCACTCCTAAATATAAGTACATCTCCATTTGTTGAAATGGCTTTCTAATCTGTTGTGCTCTTTTTGATCATAAATCTATCCCCTCGTTTCCTTGACACTGACAGCTATGTTAAATTTGTGCCTGGATTTCTAATGGGCCATGCAAGGCAAGCCCTGCTCTCTCTGGTTGCATGGAGTTAGTGTCAACTTGGCAGTTAATCACTTGTGCCCTGGTTGCCTTTACCTACTTTAATCAAATGATTAAACAACGTTCAGTCAGCTCCAGGTGGTTGGGGGTCGAATGGTTGCAGCTTCTGACAGACTCATTTA
Source organism: Pristiophorus japonicus (assembly GCF_044704955.1). Taxonomy (NCBI): domain Eukaryota; kingdom Metazoa; phylum Chordata; class Chondrichthyes; family Pristiophoridae; genus Pristiophorus; species Pristiophorus japonicus. The sequence goes on along the minus strand of NC_091983.1, from coordinate 202,819,010 downwards.
TCAGAGGCGCACGCTCAGTCCCAGTTCTGTCAGTGACTAGCAGTCACCGGCACACAGACTGCCTGATTGAGGTAACGCATTTGCATTTTGATTTAGTGCAGAAAGGGAGCAGAAAACTCGCTGAATCGAAGAAGTAAATTGAGGCTACATTTCACTCGCGGGATATTGATAATATCAGCCGTTCCCCCGTGTTGTGACAGTGCCAGCAGTCACCGAGTGCCCCCACCGACAGGGCTGTAGCTAATGCTTCGCTATGTAGTC